>NC_091131.1:60618834-60918834 GCF_040183065.1 Periplaneta americana | reverse complement strand
GAGTCAGTTAATTAACGCATAATTCATTTTTACAAGCATCCGCGTCTCATAACAGCCACCAGCATTCTAGCTAAAAACGAATGTTTTCATTTCGTTTGTGGGTTAGCTTAGTCTTTCACTGAACTACTTAAGACAGTTCGCTGCCTTGGATCTTCTAAAAAGACTGTCCCCAGCAACATTACATATTTAAAGCTTATAATCTACTTTCCGTTATCAAGTGAAAGAAGGGAGGAACATGTTGAGCTAATCATATTTCACGATCGACGTCTAGAAAAAATACGGACCAGCTTCCAATGACCAGCACCATACATCTATGTCACAAGCTCTTCTTCATTGGTCTCACAATGATACCGATCTGTAATTGAGCATCACATATACGTAGCTTGGAAACATCATCACACACAAAAGATTTTCGAGCCGGGAAATTTTAAATCTACATGTACCCACTCTTCTCAACAAAGATCTCCACAATCTTTATTGTGATAATGTATCTCAACAGACTGTAATACAGTAAAACCTGTTAACCGAACCTCTGTCAAACAAAAACCAGTTTAACCGTATTGTGTAACGATGAAAGAGTAATGGAATGGAGAAAAATTCTCTCCGGCACAAGGATTTGAACCCGGGTGATGATGCTTTATCCACTAAGCCACACCGGATACCCACCCCGGTGTTGGCCAGAATCGTCTCAGTTTAAGTTCCAACTCTTGGGTTCCCTCTAGTGGCCGCCCTCTGCACTACGTCATAGATGTCTATGAACGTAGGACTGAAGTCCACACATGTGCTGAGGTGCACTCGTTATGAGTGACTAGTTGGCCGGGATATGACGGAATAAGCGCCGTCAGCACGTAGAGAATTTTTCTCCGTTCCATTACTCTTTCATCGTATGATGACGCTGAATATCTGCATGGAAATATCATATGTACTTCGGTACATTAAAATAATACGTATTATGTAAGTTGTGTAACCGAATTTTTATAAACAATTTAGAAGTTATATTATGTCTGTATTTATGAAATACGAAATTTACGTACGGGTACGATATAATGTACATTCATAGATTTATTTTTAATTTCAGCACTTTAGGATAAAATGTAAGGGCAAAGTAGTTGTGGTCACTAAGCAGGTCAGAGGAATGTGTTCGAGAGCAATAACACGTCCTACTGCTTATCCAAGCCAAGCCGGTTAAACCCATCCCTACCAGTAAGCAGGTATGACACTGCTGCCAGAAAGAGATGCGAAGATAAAAACTAAAAGTAAATTTATAACTTTTCTTAAAGAAATAGTGAGGAATATTTATATTTGGTAATAATACTGTACATTTATTATCAGAAATTTTGCTTAGCAGAAAAGGGGTCAGCCCCTTTATTTCGGTTAACAGAGATTTTACTGTAGTAATGGCAAGCCTGGACATAGAATGTTGCCTTTATTCATGAACAATGGGTTTTTTTTAATTATAATAACTTCATGGCCAAAAGCTTTACTTAGCCATACTTAGAATTCTTGCCCTCAGGCTGACAAATTCGCGATATCTGGTTCCACAGATAAGCAGAGTAACCATTAGACCACCCAGAGCAACTTGAAGCACCTTCACCTTTTGCTTCATTATATCCGTAGTTCAAAAGCGTCTTTGAATGCCTGTGATATAGAGACATGGAATATTTCAGTTTCTAGACGTCGACCGTAGCACAGCATATTCAACAGATGTGTTGCAGATATAGTCAAAGTCTCTACTGAACAATGGGCAATGTCTCAAGAAGCGAGATAAATGGAAAACTCGTGCAGGTAGAGGAACAAAACATGGATATTTTAGCAATACATTCCCCAACATCAGCATTGCAGTGAAATAGTGCCACACTGAAGTATGGAACAATTAAACAAAATAAGAATCGATTTTGAATAAACAATCCAGCAACAGCAATTCACTGTGCTTCTGTTATCCTATTCTACTAAAATCTTTGCAATGAAGTTCAATTTATCTTAATGACTGTCTCTTCTGTCAGTGTTATGTTTCTAATTGTTCTATGCTGAAGAGAGAGAACACAGATTTTAGGGGTTGGCAGTTTTCAATTAAATTATCAAAGGCTTTGAATATCGTATAAAGTGACTTCTATTCCACATTTTTAATTCAGTTAATGGCATCCTACCTTCGGGATACACTTTTTTTTTATGACAAATCAATGTAATAATATTCTTTTCAGTGTTCCTTAATGACCTATTGTAAAAAACTGTATCTGTTGAGAACAAAAGCATTTCAATTAGGGACATGAAGTACACTTCTACAGAAACAAGATGCAAATCGGAGAGCTTTTCATTATCAGATTCTCTTCTCTCTATGTTTCTGGTAGCAATATACAATCAAGACTAATTAATGTATATATGTGGAAATTCAGCAACATCTGCACTGATTAATATCTAGGAGATGATAAGCAAGTGGATGATCATGCACTAAGGTAAGGAGTATTATCGCCTGAAAATGCCTCAAGTTGAGTAAATTATCTTACTATTGAAGTAAAACAGGATACATCACAAAAGATTAAGACCACCACCCCAAGCTCAAGTTACCGTAAAATACAAAACACGACAAAAACAGAATGAAAGAGATAGAAGAAAATGTAAGTTTCCACACTTTTACTTTAATTCAAATATAAAAATAACTCTATCATAAAAAGTTCACACTACTATACTACATATGTACTAGGCCTAGGCTTTCAACTTTTCTGCATGGTGTATCATGGGTATAAATAACACTTCCATTGTGAAGTGGAAAATATCTCGACCCTTTCAGATACCAACACTGGGACAAAGAGAAATGATTTATTGATGAACGAAAAACTTCATTTTTTAAGTAATAAGCCGTATGGCGAAAAAACTGGCAACATTTTGCTCAAATCGACAGGAAATGAATAAGTGTAAGAGTACTAACTTTTACGTCAGACCACTTTACCTCAGGAGAACCAAGTTAGCTCAATAGCATGAGTCCAAGGAATACGAACACTTGAGTTCTTATATGGAGCCCTCAATTTCATATCAAATTTCTGGCAGCACTTCACAAAACAACAAGTCTTCATGAAGACCAGGCCAGGATATCACCTGGTTCTCATCTCTTGTAAAACCAGTACCAAGAGAAGATTATTTTCAGAAACAGAGCAAGATAGCATGCTCGTTTGAAATTCATGTGGTATGGAATTTAATTTCAAAGATTTGCGCTGGTTTTCTTAGAATGCACTTTAAAATGGATAACTATCAACATCATGTAATAATTCCTTCCTTTCACCAAGTTACTATCACCTCATAATCTCAATAATGCTGAATAATTTCTGCAGTTCAATAATAATAATAAAAAAAAATTAAATTAAACATGAAAAAAACTTAAAAAATATTTAAAAGGCTCTCCCTCACAACTTGACGCATTTTCGTCAACAGAACATTTAAAATCATGCTTCAACCTGATGGAACAGTTCTAGCAAGGACGATGGCCAGCAGAGAGAAAAGAAATGGTGGGTTTCTCTTAACATGCCAAACATCCATGACACGGAACACAAAATACTTCCTGTCCAATAGGAAGATGAACTAATTTTGAACCCGGTTAAAGGTAAGCACACCTTCACCGTCAATGAAAGCATCTCTGAATAAAAATAAAATGTAAAGCTCCACCCCCTTAAAACTCCCTCCCTCATGCTAGCGCACCACCATCACCGTCACTGCAGTCTGGTCGAGTCACCACAGGAGCAGGCTGTCGTGTACGCTACCTGGTGGGGCTAGTCTTCCGGGCGCGGGATCCTGAGCGAGGCCTCTGTGCCGCCCCCCGCTGCCCCCGGCTATCAACAGCTGCGGGATCAACTCACCGGCCCCTAGCCCGGCCAGGGTGGCATCCAGGCCAGGGTCTCCCGTTGGCAGGTTAGGGTTCGTGTAGTCCCGACTCTTGTCGTTGTTGTACTTGACATTGAGACTGGTCAGCTTCGAATATTCAATGCGCAGAGTGCAGCACGAGTTGTAGATGTTCTGTCCGTCTAATGACTGCAACATCAAAACATTTCACCATGAATACTCATAATCTATGACAACATCAAGAAGGTCAATGTGCTTCAAAAACCTATTTCATACTCTCTTTTTTTTAAGTCTCAGGATATTAATCATCAACTGAACTTCTGTCCTTTTGATGGGAAGGCACCAGCTGAATGAACTACAATAAGGATGTTCTAGTGAATGAAAATGACATCTGTAATCTTCAAAGACAAAGCTGGGGCAAGTATTCTAATGTATCTCCTCTCTGCTATTAAAATTAATGCACAATTAGTTATAATCGTATCACCATTAAGGAAAACTATCTCATTGTATTATATCCGTAATAATCTAAATATTATTGGGTTCCTTACTGAAGTATGTTCAGCGGGACTTAACAATTATAAAGGTTACTTTTTGACTCTCCCTCGTACATAAAGGCTGAGAATATTTTCAACATTTGAACATGACTAACTCATCGATCACAAAATATTTTCGTATGTCGAAAATCCTCTCTCATTATCAATGTCTGAGACGCAGTGGCATACGCAGAATTTTGTCAAGGAGGGTGGCAGCGTTATTAAAATTGTCTAAGTTTTCACAGGAGAATGTGAAAGTAGTTCCGAGAAGAACTTTCGTAACAACATCATCACGCTAGCTGCGACTGCGAAGAAACATTTGCCAATGTGAAATTTTCACTAACCTAGCGAGAATCGCTATGCGACATTTTGTTAAAAAAAAATTGTAAAATTGAGCTTTGCGGTCGCTTAGACATACCAAAGAACCTGGAATGATGTGAAGTTCATATTAATATGAACTGTCAAATGCATAAAACGTTAACCAAATGTTTCACAATAAGTCAGAAATCAAACTAACAAAGGGAAGAATACCGCTCTTAAAGTAAGTTTATAATTGACAGTGCACATTACTTAACACGTTTCACAACAAGTTAAGTTTCATAATGTGTAAACTTCATTCTATTACAAGACTGGTACTAGGTGGTAGGTCTGTCTATAACAAAGACAGCATTGTTATAATTCGAATGTGCCACAGCACCAAGCACAGGGATAGTATTGAAGGAGGGGTAGGAGAGCTATGCCTTATGTCGATGTAGATTTTGTTACTCTGACAATGAAAAATTAGAGAAGGAAACACGATTATGGATAAAAAAATACTCAAATCTAAATATGTCACTTTTTTTAATTCAAGGGGAGGAGGGTTTCAAACCCGGTAACCCTCCCCTTGCATAAGTATTAATTTCGTTGAAATCAAAAGATTTCGCGCCATTTTGCGGTTAAATGTTCATTTTCTATATCACTTGCGTGCAATGTGTTTTTTTTTTTTTGCGAATACAATTAAATTTTCAAACATGTCGCGTATTTAATGCCAAAAAAAAAAAAAATCAGTCCCCTACTTATAATATTTTCTCATGTACTGAAAGCTACGTGTGTTCGTTGATACACATACTGAATGAGCGATTGTCTGGTACAGCATTCAGCTTGATGTCACACTACTTTCAAGCTCAACTAATTATTAGTTTTGTTTCACTTTTATAAAAAGCGTGTCACAAAGAAGCAAGCTTGGACATGCACAATTTGATTTGTCTGTAATTATCATCACAGAATGCAGCGCTAGCAACATGTCTACAAAGGGTTACTTTTCCAAGTAAATTAAAAACGACTGCTGGTATATGCAACAATTCGTGCCTCTATTTCAAATTCACGTTACAAGCACAACCAAAACAGCGTGCTTCCTATAAATACACCAGTGCCTCTTTTGGGACAGATCAGGCTGTCCTATCACATCAAATCTGTCACTTCGAATTCTACGGACTTACAGAAAACAGTATCTTTCGCATTATAAAAAACGAAGGTAACATCAACTTTCTCATCAAGTTTTAGAGCTTCAAAACAATACAGCTCATTCATTATATTGTAAATATTATTAGCATATTCCATTTACTGCATTGAACTATTATTCATAAAACTTAAGGGACACGCAACTGAGTTCTGGTCAATTTTAAACGTTTCTTTATTACATTTTTAAATATAGTGTCAAAAATCTACGGTGTCTTGAGGAATACTGCAGTGAAGATTTCATCGCGATATCTTTGTTAGAAATTTAGTTTAATCTATACAAGTGGTTCATTCATTAATAGTGTTCTGCCCAAGGGCAAGTCTTTCACTGCAAATCCAGCATTCTTCAGTCTTTCCTATTTTCTCTTTGTCTCCTCATATGATCCATATATCTTAATGTCGTCTATCATCTATTACTTATTATATTCAAAGTGCATGTTATAAACCTTCAAGTGAATCTATACTAATAATAAATCTGTAGCCGAAATTTTTCTGGTAATTTTCGATTTTCCAAAAATAATTGGTCCTAACATATATAATTAACCACCCCGAAACCGAAAATAGCTTTTTTGAAATTTTTGTTTGTATGTCTGTCTGTCTGTATGTTTGTTACCTTTTCACGCGATAATGGCTGAACGGATTTAGATGAAAATTGGAATATAAATTAAGTTCGTTGTAACTTAGATTTTAGGCTATATGGCATTCAAAATACATTTAAAAGGGGGGTTATAAGGGACCCTGAATTAAATAAATCGAAATATCTCGCTTATTATTGATTTTTGTGAAAAATTTGTTACATAACAAAAGTTTCTTAACAAATGACTTCCTATATAAGGGGCCTTGGACAGCAACAATCGAAAGCTATGAAAGATAGCCTACAGACAATGTTTCTGTGTTTGTATGAAGTAATATCGGAAGCTAAATTAACCGATTTGTATAATTAATTATTATTTCACCATTGGAAAGTGTAGTTTCTCTAGATGGACATAATGCTATAATGTTATTACAGTAACTTCTGCTATAATATAATATAATGTAATATAACATAATATAATATAATATAATATAATATAATATAATATAATATGTAATATTATATAATATAATTTAAGTTATTTGAAGGGTTCACTACCATAGTGGGCCAAGCACCATTTACTGAATACGTAGAAAACAAGGGTTAAAATTAAGTTATTACCATAATTCAATGGAAACCTATAACAAGTAAAATAAAATATACACATTAAATCTAAATGATGTCAATCTTCATTAAACTATGGTTGCATGTAATAAAAATTAAGAAACAGGTTAAAGGAATTGTCATTGCACCAAATGAGTGTCTCTGGACCAAAATGATCACATTTTAATTATTTGGATGAAATTTAAATTAAGTAACATATTAAACGATTTATCCTTCTATCAAACACGAATGTTCCCTGGATCAAACGTCCTAATTTAATTATGTAATTGCTTTATATTTATTTCTAACGGGTGCAGCGGAGCGCACGGGTACGGCTAGTTTATAATAAATCAGAGTTTTTTTTAACTTAGTAAACATAAGATATCTCCTAAGGGTGCTATTCATAGATATTTCGCTAACCCAGGCTACGAGCGTGCTAAACAGGATTCATATCATATCGCTGACACTGGTTTATGACTACGAAAAACGTTAGTTCGCTGATCATCCACTGAAAGCCCGCGCTAAGAATGTCTATGAATACTAGAGTAATGAAAAAAAAAAAACGCACGCGCGCGCACGCACGCACGCGCGCGTGCACGCACACACACACACACACACACACACACACACACACACACACACACTTACAACAGGTATATGCATGAAATGCTACATTCATGTACGATTATTATTAAGAAAGCGGGCAGTGAAGTTGAAACGAGTTATTTTACTAATAAAGTAGGCCTACATTTACCAGGAAAAACCAATGAACTATTTCTTTAGAGGGAGTTTTATCTTAGTTTTAAACTTATAGGAATTAGATTATCTTTATGCGAGACCTACATAAATGTCTACTAAAATAAAAATATATGTATACAAATTTTATGGGCATATTATTAACATAAAAATAAAAAAAGAAACTTGTGCACATATATTTTATCAATATCTAACTAATGTAAAATTTTGAAGGAGATACAATCATGACAGCAGAAACGGGAGTAATCAGATTAACCTGCGAAATACATTTTCATCCAACTTATAATCCGCCGAGATTTGAATCCTGTCTCTGACTATGCCTAGACGAAATTCCAGCATGTTAAAAACGCAAAATGCACATTCAGCTCATCGGAACTGCGCCTGCGGCAACGCGCTACCTCCGCAGCGACGAACCGAGAACTCCACAAATGTCCTCCAGCTTCTCATTATTTCCTTATCTCATAAACGTTCTCTTATAAAAAGAAAAATAATTACTGCTCCACTCTGCAAAACATTTACATTAATTATAATTTAATTTTCATTTCCGAAATCTCGGTCTGGCTGCACGCACTACATCATCGTATCATCTCGCAGAACCAACTACAAACAAAGACGGACAACTTGGAATTAAATTTTACGTCTCACTGCCAAGATTTCATCCCATTTCCTCCTTTGTACTGTGCCGGGCTCACTTCTTTTATCTTAAAACAACATTGTTCGGTTAATTAACGATATTTAACTTTGTGTAACATTAAGGGAGGGGAATTGCAGAAACGGTAAAAAGGAAACCAAGAGATACGAGATGGGGAGAAAAAAAATGTCGTTAATATTTGAAGAGTATTTTTCAGTGCAGACTTTCTAAACCCAGACAAGGGATCTGCGTTTCCTTAAAAATGAGAGAGACTCAAACCCGGGAGCAATAAAGTAAGGTTAGTACTGTTTTAATTTGGCAGAAATACGCGTAACTTCAGATACTTTCTTACAACATATCAGGCAAGACAGACATTTGAGTCTATGCACACTAAAAATGCAGACAACCCAAGAATCGTCAATACTAAAATATAACTTAAGAACTAGAATTAGGAAAAAGAAAAAAAATATTTACTACATGAAAAGTCATTCCGACAAGTTGAATGTTGGCAATCTTTTCTTACGGGAATTAAAATGTTTTAACTGCTTGAGTTAGGAAGGAAGGAAGGAAGGAAGGAAGGAAAGAAAGAAAGAAAAAGAAAGAAAGAAAGCTGACTGCAGTACAGATTTTTTCAAATTTGGTGAACCCTCTGCCTCTTTTTTTCGTTTTTCGGTAGTTTCCTAACTTTTGTGCGAAATTTGTGAAGCTCTAAGATAAAATTTTATTAAATATGTTTTTGGAAGTAAGGTTTTTTTTTATTTTTTTTAAACAAATTTTATTTTTTCCTGTTCTCTGATATAGCTACAAGTTTTCTAAAAAGTATTTGTTCGTTAGCGTATGCTGAATAGTTCACGAGATAATAAATGTTTTCACGATAGATTAGTGTGAAAATCACGATTTTGGCAATTTTCAAAATTTTTCGATGATTCTCTTACCAGCGTGTAGGCTGAGAATATTTCTTACTTTTAAAACTATGTGTCGTTCACTGCTCTAGTCGAAAAAGGCGCGGAACACTAAAAACAAACACACGGATAACGCGAAAGTCTTACACAGCGAGCGCCGAGGTGACCCAACCTACGTGTACCGAAATGCAAAACATTACGTTAAAAAATGCAATTCATGAACTGTTTCATATACCACCATATTACTTACTTACTGGCTTTTAAGGAGCCCGGAGGTTCATTGCCGCCCGCACATAAGCCCGCCATCGGTCCCTATCCTGAGCAAGATCAATCCACTCTCTATCATCATATCCCACCTCCCTCAAATCCATTTTAATATTATCCTCCCATCTACGTCTCGGCCTCCCCAAAGGTCTTTTTCCCTCCGGCCTCGCAACTAACACTCTATATGCATTTCTGGATTCGCCCATACGTGCTACATGCCCTGCCCACCTCAAACGTCTGGATTTAATGTTCCTAATTACGTCAGGTGAAGAATACAATGCGTGCAGTTCTGTGCTGTGTAACTTTCTCCATTCTCCTGTAACTTCATCCCTCTTAGTCTCAAATATTTTCCTAAGCACCTTATTCTCAAACACCCTTAACCTATGTTCCTCTCTAAAAGTGAGAGTCCAAGCTTCACAACCATATAGAACAACCGGTAATATAACTGTTTTATAAATTATAGTATGTGGTATCTAAAATTAAATCGCAAATCTTAAAATGAAAAAAGGAAATTCAAGACAAAGTAGAAGAAAAGCCTACAGGAAAAAGAAAACAGATACTGTAATGTACTCGCGACTAATGTTGATACGAATCGCGGAAATTCACACATCCTTTATCAGTTGACTTGCAAATCTTCAGTGGAGATATTATATTCAGTTACTTGAATGCTTTGTTCACAGTCAAAGTATGAGCATGTGAGCACTGCCACTGTCGCTCGCAATATGATAATATGATTGGTTAGTCGTTTTCATTACGATACAGTTTCCAACTACAGCGTCTGCTCTAATACTAATTACTGTCTTAAAAGTATAGCCACTTATTTTAAGGTTGTTCAAAACGTTTTATTTTTTTTTTTTCGTAATACATAGAAGAAATAATAAAGTTACATGCTGAAAAAAACGGTTTTTCTAAGAAAATGCATTTTTTGTTCATAAAATTAATTTACGGTTTCCTACTTGTACTCGTATGTGTTTATATTTTGATTTCTCCGAAAATGGCAGGATTTTACTCACAACTAGCGTACGGACAAATCCATATGCCAATAATTAATATGAATTATAATTTGTACTGACTAGCTAGCTAGTTAAAATAAAAATAAAATAAATAAATGCTTCTAAAAAAACTGCTTACTGAAGGATGCACTGTAAGGAATGGTAGTTGAGAGAAGAGTTTGACCCAGAAGAATGTATCAGCTAATAGACGACATTAAGATATAGGCCTATGGATCATATGCGGAGACTAAAATAAAGGCAGAAGATAGGAAAGACTGGAGAATGCTGGGTTTGCAGTGGAAAACCTGCCCTTGAGCTGAAAACAATGAATGAATGAATAAATAGCTTTTGCTAAGAAAAAAATGGTGACGTGAGCGAAATATGTTTTTAAATACAAAGCGATCCAGCTTTTCTTCCCGCCGGAAATACACGCATCAGAAATGCTTGCATGGACGACGGCGTATTTTTAATCGTATACTTGGATTACTAAACGCATGCACACAATTATATTCCTATTTCATAATGGGTACTGATCTGTATTATAGATGTTCAAAGTTCACAACGCATTACCGGTATCTTTTAATGAAATTGTTATTCATACAATAAAAAATAAGAGTATATAGAGATAACCTTCATTCCACAGACTGACTCAGAAACAATGTGAGAGAAATTGCAAATATTATGGAAATAAATAGAATTTTTGTATGTGAAAAACAATACTCCGACTATGCAAGCATGTCTCAAGCATGCGCGTGTTCCCGGCTGGAAGCCAAACTGAAGCTATTATCCTTCTTGAATTTTTTTCGTGCATAAACTGTCTTTCAAACGTTCGTGTCACAAATTATTTACTCGCTACAGAATTATATCTCCAACAAAAGTTTTTCTCACGAAGCTTTTAGGTAATCTAGACGAATTCCTCTGTAGCATTTACAGAAACGTAGTAATTACGAAAACAGTGCAAAAGAGTGTCGTCGAAAAATCTATTGCACAATGTATCGCCATTTATTCACCTATTAGTTGACATTACGAAGTTTATATGGCTCAGGATTGGAATGGACAAAAAGTAGCGAACTCTTTGTAGCATTGAAGTAAATCAAAGAAAAATATGCTACTCAATGACACTCATTTTGTATTTAGTTACGGAAAAAAGGAACAGTCAGCAATTTTCGTCCATGTAAAGTTAAGACCTGAAGTGAACATGGAGAAAAAAATAATCTGTAACGAGGATTATCCATCTGTGTTATACGGTTTTGTAGCAATGTAATTCTCAACGGTAGGTTGTACCATTTATATTTTACCGAAATAAAACCTTCGTTATTACCTAATTAGTCATAAAATATTTTAACCCTTGGAAGTTAAGGAATTTTACATGGAACATGGAGTGATCTAATATATCTAATGGTTACTACGCGTGCTAATAAATAAACCTGAAATTCGCGGGTTGAAACACGACAGACGATGATGAATTTTTTTAAGAACCTACAAACAATTCTTAGCAAAGTTACAGAAATAATTAAAGCGAAGGTTCGTACACTTCGACACAAAGAAATCTATCGCTGACTGAAGTTACTCGTAAAATTCTCGGATAGCTGTTTTTCGTCTCAGGTATTTTAATTGAAAATATGTTGAAGGTAAGACATCTTGCCTTAAACTCTAGGGGTGCTAAGCATAGACATTTCGCTAGCCCGCGCTACGAGCGTGCTAAACTAGTCCCGGCTATCGTGTGATTATTTGCACAGGATGAAGTGAAGAAGTTGGCTACAAACAGGGTCCGATGGAGGCACTTTGTGAATGCCCTATGCTCCTCATGAGGAGATACAGGAGTTTGATTGACTGATATATCATATATCATATCATATCATATATCATATCATATCATATCATATCACATCATATCATATCATATCATATCATATATCACTAACACTGGTTTATGAATACGAAAAACGTTAGTTCGCTGATCATCCACCGGAAGCCCGCGCTAAGAATGTCTATGAATATGGTCCTGTTTCAGCATGTATCTGAGAAGTGGAAGAGAAAATATCGAGTATAATGTAAGAGTGAATAAATGAAGAAAACATCCAAATGAAACAGATTAGTGATGCACCGTACCACATTAAGTTTTTAGGCATATTGTGAACAATGGCTGGCTAGTCTTAAATATAGATCAACGAACAAGGTGTCTTGAATTTAATTTTTATTTAGCTTTAAACTTCTGAAAACAGATTAGATTTATGGTTCTATAATTTGTTTCATTAAAATAACCATTACATAGTTGCAAGCCTTCTTTTTATTTTTCACTTTCATGCCTTCCAACGCAAATATAACATTCTTCCAAAATCTGGCAAAAGGGCGTGGGGGTCTTACTTTCGAGTAAATACGGTTAATACTCGTCAGTAAATCACTTATGTGAACCTTGAATAGAGGTCGGTTCCAATAAATAAATAGGCAATGAATGAATGAATGAATGAATAGTGCAACTGACACATTTTCTTCAACGTCCATTTATTCGAAACATGGGCCTACTAACAAAAAGGAGAATTTTATGACAAATATTAATAAACCCAACTTACTTCAGTTCGGACTCCATCGATAGTTCAATAAAACTGTCAAGAACAATCCCCAGGGTTGTTTATGCTCTTTTTACATGCGCACAGTTTACACCGTCGCAGACAATGAAACTTGGCAGCACAACTTCATAACAAGGACAGAAACGCCCCTCCCCCTACGTCACGACTTTTGGCTCTTATTGGGTTTCTCAGAGGCTCCGCGTATAAAATTAATCAACTGTACTTAGACTACTTCTAAACACCTGAAAGAAGGTACTGTACGTCAATTTTTGTAAAAATCAGTTACAACTCACCAGCTTGGCGGCCTGGGCTGTGACAACGTCGGGGTATTGGATCAGGGCCTGGAACGTGTCTGCAAACAGAAGAACATCCACATAAGCAAGAGAGTTTACGAGGGAGACCGGGGCCTACGCATTACCACCATACTTACTGTTCTTCGTGAAGGTCACAATCTTCAGCACTTTGCCGAACCTGGTGAAGATCTGCAACAGGAGAAACCAGTGTTAACTACAAGGCATATAACGCGTGTATGTGAAAACGTCAAGAATTACATACATATCGCTGAAGTAATTTTCTCAGTGTTGTAACTCCATAGTTTTCTAAAGCAAAATGTTCAGTAAATTTCTTAAGGGGACACTCAACTATATTTTGGAACTTTTTTCCTATTTGACCAATGTTTTTCAAATTTGGAGAAAAGGTTTAATATACACATGGAAAGTAACATGCAAAATCTCAGTTCATTAGATCCAATACTTTTCAAAATAAAAAATATTTCAATTTTTAATCAATCATTAATTGAAATATCACTTTTAATTATCATTTTTTATTTTTTGGCTTCGTGCATTTGACTGTGACTTCTCAATGAAAAGGGCAAGAATTCTGCGTATTGATTTAGTTCTGTCACGTAAATTAGTGTAGAAATTTAATTTTTCATTTCTATGACACTTTTTCTCCAATTTTTAAGTTGAGTATCCACTTAAATTTGTTTGTGTAAAAATTTTACAGTTGAAAATAAAACCTAATGCAATGAAAATATTGTTATGTACTATTAAGTATAATACTGGATACTGTGACGTGTAAATCAACCAAGCACGTAACAGCCTAATAAAACTTACATTCCTATATCTCTAGCTCCGCATTCCGAGACAGTGGTGACAGGCACCATCAAGACAAGGTGGAGAAAAGTGGCGAAATGTAAAATGGGTTTTAATATCCGCATTAATTCAAGAACCATAAAACCATACCTAGCTCCAATTAAATGTTCACTAGAATACTGAGTGAACACGAAATCGGAGACTTTTTTTCCCCCAGATTCTCAAGTTTCAATTTCAAACATTTCACCTCAGCACACTCGCCGTTTCACTTACATTTTCTTTCATTTCATATATCATTTAATTAAAATTATGTTACAGAAGTAGCGAAAGATCAAATGGAGATAGCCAGACAGATATGCTTATTTCATCGACGCCAGTGTCGAGGGAGGTCTGTGAGCCCTGGTGGGTGACCATCAAAATGTCTGATTAAGAATTCAACTTGTTTTCTCCCTTCATCTGTAACTTTCAAAGGTGTTGGACACAAGGGTCAGTGGTCGCAGTGCAAAATTTCCGTCCACCTCTGCACAGATTAAAAAATGGCCTTGTTGCAGTACTTGTGTTCTGGAATCTCCGCGTGCTAGGAACCTCAACTTCAAAAATTTCTTTTAAGAAATTAAAGTTTGCTACATGGATAAATATACTGTATGATGCAAAAGTTACTGAGTTTCCCGTAACACATGCTAGAGGCGCTAATGTAGAAATTGATCTTGCTGCCACCTGCTGGGCGGTGGAGAACTTATTACATCTAGCAGCGCACCAAGTAGCGAAAATAAAAACTAATTACTCCATGCATTTAGCAGCGCACCTGGTGACAAAAATGTTAAACTATGCAGAAAGTATTCCCTCCCACCGTCGTCACTATTCTCAAACTAACCCAATTTAAAATAAAACATTTACATTTTTATTCCTCACAGCATCTTCCACTGAAAATTCTTACCGGAGTCAACAGAAAGATAAAAGAGACGATCTATTTTACACTACCCAATTAAAATATAAACAGACAGAGACAAAATAAAGCAAAAGGTTAGATAATTGGGATTGTATTCTTTGGGTATTTAGTGTACAGCGCAATGGAAAAGTCTGCAAAAACTACTTAGATAGTTCAATTTATTATATTACTATTACTTTACAATACATTCAACAACACTATTTTTACAACCTCCATAAACATCACTCTAACATACACTGCTTATTCACACATGTAGTATCACTTTATGTCCACTTATTAGCAAGTTTCTGGCTGCCATCTTGTTTTCTCGAGGAACGTCTCGAACGAACGATTAAATAGAGAACTCTGTGTTTCGCACCCTATTATATTATATTCATCCATGTTTGCTATTTACATTGTAAATTGTAAGCTATCCACCAACGATTGTAGCAGACCGAAGTGACTATTTCACCCGCACTACTACTAACTATTGCGCATAGAATTAGAAGCAAGCAGTGTTGACATTTTCTGTCGTTTTCAAACTGCGGAATAAATTTAAAAATATATACAGTATATTTTTTTCCATGATATCGTTTTTCCGTAATAATTTTCCCTTTGACCGTAATTCCGTAATAATAAGAGGGGTAATCCGTCATAATTTCGGACAATCCGTAATAGTTGGGAACTCTGTTAACATATTAAATCCCACACATATTTCAAATTTTATCGAACTAAGGGCACAGAAGGTAATCTCAAACATACAACTCACATGGTTACCTGGACATAAACAAATTCCGGGCAATGAACAGGCCGACCAATTGGCTAAATTGACAACACTTGAACCAAACATCAACAATAACATATGCCCTCCTGCAACGGAAATTTGCAGAAATATCTTATCGGAAATCAAGCAGGCTTGGGCCACTTCCTATAAACTTTATTCTGAATCGGAAGGAGATATTATCACACAAGGACATATTCCACCAGATCCATGGTTCCACGCACAGAAACTCTCCAGACAAGCCATTAACATGTATCTTAGAATTCGATTAAATACAGCACTCACTCCATGTAAGAGGAAATTATATGGGCTTCAGGATCATAATCTTTGTGATTGCGGCAAGAAAGGAACTTTGCACCACATGATATTCGGTTGTTCCTTACAAACTGTAAATACAAATTCATTTGTCGAACTCTTGTACAAAACTGGATTAGTAGGCCCTTTGGGTATAACAGACCTAATATCTAACCCTAATGCACGTAAAGCAAGACTCATATACAATAACACAAAGAAGTGCAAAATGAAATTTTAGTATATGGAGATGAGCTCATACATCTATTAATTGTCAAATCATAATAGCGACCCAGAACATCGACGCTAGAAGTCACAGAATGAGACAGGAGCGTCGTTAAATAAACAATAACAAGAAGAAGAAGAAGAAGAAGAAGGTAATCTCAAGTAATCGGCATTAGGTTGATATGCAACACAATTTTCCTGCGCTGTCTCATGTAAACAGACTGTCCGCTAATGAGGTTAAGAATGGTCGCACTCCACACAAGATGCACCATTAATCTTACCTACAAGACGAGTGGAGAGGGATCAATCCTATATGCCAGGCCCAAGCGAGGTTAAGAGATACAGTCCCACCATATGAACTCGGAAGAGCTAATGCAGTCCTGCGAGGTCGAAAACATCGTGAGGACCCACCCCGCGGCGCAGCACCATGTACCAGCCTGGGATCGGGTAATTTGAGCATATTTCCTTCTCATCTTAGTTTTCTCCCCCCACGTCTCGCTAATCCTCTCGAGGGCACAGGAAGGGGAAAGGAGGGTGCAAGTAATGAGGATAAGTGACCGGAGAAAAGATAACGACACACTAGAGACCTCTACCTCCAGACGATTCGCAACTTTTCTTCTTCGCCCGCCGTCCTGAGGCGAAGGATCGCCTCCCCCATGTAAAATCGTGTTTCGAACGCAAATTGGTGCAATGCATCGGCGGGCCGCTATCTCCCGAGATTACGCGACATCTCCAGGCCTGCGACCACTAAATTCGGCGCGAGGCCAGGATAATGGGGCTGTATCAGATTTATTTCAGCTGTTACTATAATTAATGCAATCGAACATATAAGAGCACAGCCGATTAACAGATTAAACGGTATTTTGATAATTGATTCCTAAAGGTGAAATCTCATTCAGCTAAGAAGATTTCGTAATTGAGGCACCTGGTACACCAATTTAACGTATGCTACCGTTTATCCGTTTCCAGCATATATTGAATTCTTAATTTAGCACATCTCCCTCCTGACAAAATGTTATCTCTCCAACAAATACAGCGCCCTCTAGGAACATTTGAATATCGTTCCGCGCAAAGCTGTTGTTCCAGACCTCAAATGTGTGATGATGTACTGTATATTTCAAATTCCAAGATGTTTTTAGTTAAGTTCTTGTTCCAGACAACGTCTCAATTCTCTGTTTTCTGCTAGATGGAGGCAGACAAATATCATGCAGGCCATTGTAGCACTATCTGACCATACAATGTTAATAATAATAATAATAATAATAATAATAATAATAATAATAATAATAATAATAATAAGTTCTTAGAACGGTTTTTTTTTTTCATAATTTTATTTTGTTCGTGTAATTTCTTAATTTTGTTCCTCCTACTTTAAACAAAATTGGACACTCCTTTCTACTCCAGCAGCGTTTTTCGTGAAGATTACAAGCATCGAAAAAGAAGCATGGAAAACACAAGGTCTTTATTCATTCCTTCTGTAAAAACGTCTATTATTCTTCTGACAAGGAAAATGATTTGGACTAGTTTACTCAAAATAGTGCAGTGTAAAATTTATGTAGGTTTATTTTCTTCTTATATTTTACGAGCGAATTTAACTCCATGATCTGAGATCAGTCAAGGTCAGGCTAAAGGCATTGCAACTGATATACTCGTATCGCGGTATAAAGAAAAATTACAAAATTGTCCAAAATTAGTGAAAATTTTGTCTGTGTAACGTGTTAACATTGATTTGTTTAGGTCTAGCACATAAACTGTTTGACGTTATTTATGAGCAGACTAATAAATAAATTCTCGATATTTTGTAATTCCAAGGATTAGGCCTTTCACGTCTCTCTGCCCCCCCCCACCCCAGCTTAAGAGACTGTTTTCAAAACTTGGCAACTTTGTCATGTGGGGGCGACAATATCGCGACGATGATGAAATTAATGGAATGGTTGCAGAGGAGATCTGAGTTGATCCCCGCCCGCCATCAACTTCATCTTGAACTCGCCGGGATTTGAAGCTCGGTCTTAAGCACTTCAATATTTTAATCGGCAAGTTACGAGTTGCACGGTGATTTGTAATGGGTAAACTGTGTAGTGACAAACTGTAAAGAGGTAATTACGC
This sequence comes from Periplaneta americana, assembly GCF_040183065.1. Taxonomy (NCBI): domain Eukaryota; kingdom Metazoa; phylum Arthropoda; class Insecta; order Blattodea; family Blattidae; genus Periplaneta; species Periplaneta americana. Next base: position 60,900,256 of record NC_091131.1, on the reverse strand, counting down.
CCGTCACGGCCCGTCTTGCCAACTCTGCTCCGATGCAGGTGGGAATTTAAATTAGACTCGTCACCGCTCGCGCGCGCGCGCACTGCCGGAATTCCCCAGACTCGTTTAACAAATCACTGAACTTTAGACAAGCAGTCTCCCTGTTGATTAGTGAGCCAGCCTCTGTCACCAATCCGAGAGGGGATTCAAATTGATGGATTATATCTGAGGGTGGGCAAGATACCTCCCTCGAGGTGAACAATGCACAAACTCCGAGACGGAACCTCCCACCCGGCCCCCGATGAATGTTTTAGGCAACGCGCTTCATTTGTTTCCATTCTGATGACGCAACAGCAGCACCAATGTCGAGCAATAATGCCACGGGTAGTGGTTATAGAGGTCTAAGATGTACGAGAAATGGTAGGAGAATTTTTCTTCTCTTTTCGTTAAAGGATCAGCTTCTTCAGAAGACCTGTCCGGTATAGAAGAACAACAAACCGAGGAAGCTTTCGTATCATACCCTAGTTCGGAGCGATGCATGTACTATCTTAAAAATTTCCAAGTTCAGGCAAGTTCTCGTATACCTTATTTTATTTCAAGGAGTGCAGTTCGGTGGCTCCTTTGAACACCCGCTTACAGATTTATGACTTCCTACACAAACAACTCTGACAATTTCATCCTGTCCCCTCGTCCCAAGATTGCACAGTTGCCACAATCCTGGTGACCATCGAAGTCAGACTGACGGGATTCTTGGAATTCGGAAAAGATGCGACAACTCTGCCTCCACGTGGATTTGAGGGGAGCCTGTCAACTCTTCTGAACAAAGGTTGTGATTGGCTAATAAGAAGAGAAGACAAAATTTCCGTCACAGTAAGGAAGACATTTATTTATGACAACCAATTAGTAGTGGGCAGTAGAAGGTCTGTCGGAAAAGTCCTTTCTATGAAACTGCACTCCATGAAATAAAATAAGGTATACGTACATTTACACGTTAGGGTATGACGTTGCGGTACTATCGATATAAGTACCTGTCGATACTTTACTTGCGATTCTGGATATAATAATATTGGATTCGATATTTTACTGGTATCGGTAGAAAAATAGCAATATCGAAACAAAAGTTTTGAAAGCGGCAAGACGACTCGCATTTGTAGTTAACCATAATAAGTCATTAGGAAGTATTTCTCAAGAAGAATTGTTCAAATAAAATGAATGCACTAGGGAATAATAGTGTATATCTGGAAAAGTCAATTCTGTTAGAACATTGAGATGTTATTCGTTTTCATTGACTTTGTAAACTCATCTTTTATTGGAAAGTATTTATTTAAAATATTTCATTGTAAAATTAAGGACTCTTTTGCCAACTGTAATATTAGGTAATCACTAAATGTTATTTTCTTTAATAAAAGCCCTGATCACATATATAACAAATTGCCCATCCCCATGTTAAAAATGGTAACATGTGGAAGAGAACAGCCACTAGGATCGCCACTGTCGATTGGTAACGACCGTTAGATGGAAGTACAGTTGTTTCATTAAATTCAAATGAGAGTTACGCGACTTCTGCAGTCGCTAGATGGCAGCATAGTGAAATTAAAAGTTGTTGCCTTCAAAGCCCATAAGGCCGATCAATCTGTTATATTATGTGATCTGGGGTAAAAGCAGTGGCGAAGATGAAGTGTAAATACTGGGTAGGCTGAAAAAATTTGCTTATCTTGTATCTTTTTTAATAAAAGCAGATGTTAATCGGATTTTCTAGAATTTTTTGACACAGACCCCAAAAGATGACGATGACCACTCATTTCCACCTCCAAACAGAATACAGATAAACATTTAATTAATCTCAGAGCACACTTTTAGCCAAGGATATTTCTTACATAATGATATTTGAAAATTTCCATCTTCCTCCATCCCTTATTTTAACACGTAGCCTAAATAAGCACATTGATGTTGAAACTGATCATAAAGAGAATATGTTGTCACTGGAAGGAATGGTGAAAGGGAGAAGAGTTCGGGGAAGAAGAAGATATCAGATGATAGAGGACATTAAGATATGTGGATCATATGAGACGAAGAGGATGGCAGAAAATAGGAAAGGCTGGAGAACGCTGGGTTTGCAGTGAAAGACCTGCCCTTGGGCAGAACACTATGAATGAATGAATGAATGAATGAATGAATAAGCACATTTTGTTTCATATGCCCAACTTGAAAACGGTTTCTCTTTTCAGTCTCAATGCTCTCCTGGCATGAGCCATTTACACAAAACTAATATGCAAAAAAAAAAAAAAAAAAAACACACACACACACACACACACACACACACACACACACCCCCGCGCGCGCATGCACTTTTGATTGAACTAAACTCAACAACGCAGCACCTTCCAGAGAACACCAATATAGTGCGACGTAATATTGTGATGGAAGGCTAGCCTCGTCCCATACGGAGATGTAACGAATCGATACCTCCTCCCCGGTCTCCTCTCAAGATTGCGAGTCAAGGTCGTAGCCATGCCTTCAGAGGCTTCTGCCTTTAAGCCTCGCTACTCACACTGCTCTCTCCGTACTGGAATGAGTGCCAACAGTGAACTTAATATATGGAAGGATCGGAATGCAACCAAGTGTTGCGATATATCGTTATTACGAACTTATAGGCCTACTGTTACTAGGAAAAATAACTCAAAATTTTTGGGTAGGCTAAGCCTCAAAACCCTCTTAAGAGCTTCGTCAATGGGCAAAAGTAACATTACTCTCTATTGACGTTTAGCGATACCAATCGATATTCTTTCGATATTATGGGAGTATCGATAATTACTGAATATGGGATCCAGTATCGATATCAAGTATCGCTTAAAATGCAGTATCGTGATGTCCCTATGTTAGGATTTAACATGTTACGATTCTCTACTTTCTTATTTTTCTTCTACACAAACTCGCATCTTACAATTAAACTAAAATATTAAATTAAATGTCTATGTACTCGTATTTCATATAAAGAATTTATCCATGGTATTTCATTTGTTACTTAAATTTCATATAGGAACCCATATTCGTAAACGTAATGATGTGTGTCTTGAGTGTTGGTGTGTATACTAACGGATCCAAGTAACACTGCAGAATAACTCATATGATTAATATCATTATGGACTTCTCTACCAACTGTCGCCCTCATTTAAAGATTTCCAGCGCTCATATTCCTAATGGTGTCAGAAGCGATTATTATTCTTGCTCAGGGTGTAAATTGAATATTTTCTCCAGGAGGGGACGTTAAATTGTTAATTGCCGATAAAATAATGTCCATAATCATTTGCAGTTTTGGACGGCTCGTAATGATGTTACACTCAACTTTATATTAAAGAAATGAGAGTGGTTATTATGTACTACATTCATAACACATAAAATACGGAAACTATAAATTATGCAGCTGAAAGGGACAAATGTTGTCCCTGGCAGAGATAAATTAACACCTTTTCAGCAGGGGATATCAGATTCTCAGAGGGGGGACGATCCCCGACATCACCTCGTCAATTTGCAACCTGTCCTTGTTACAAGATTCTCCTCCTTTGTGATCGGTGTCGTACAGGAAGTTTTTTCTTGCATTTTAATTTGCTCTATAAACAAAATGCACACCAGCAAGTTCACTTAATGTGAATTTTCCCACAGTACCAACAAACTAATGAAACAAAAATTGGTCTATGCACATACTGCTTAACCCAAATAAACCTAATGTCATACACAAAGGATAGATACGTTTTAACTGGAGTTTCAGTGCACTGGCCTTGAATTTGATATCAGTTGGCTAATGTAATGTATATTGTAAACGAATTTCTGTACAATGTAAGCATAAAGTTCGCAATTTTTACAAACTTCACCAGGGCAACATAAAAGTTAACGTTACAAAAAACACCAACACCATTTAATCGCTTTAAAATCAAAAGCTGCGGTTTACCAATATGATACAGAAAGCAACCTGACTGCATGCTCAGGCTTGGAACAACCAAAGGAAATGCTTCCGGAATGGTTTCCTGTATGAAAATTATTCACAATGATCATCTCCACCACCATTAAAACCTTATAACAATGTCAATGAAACATTCTATAGAATCTTTTGTATGTTCGCGCATATGATTTATTTTACCATGGCTCTTTAAGCACGTTAAAATCAAAAGGTACAAATAGGATAGAGAAAGAAATTTGACTACACACATTAAGGTGTGTGATTACCAAAGAAAATACTCATGGACATGGTTTCTATATGAAAAATGTTCATATTGATCACCTCTAGCAATATTAGAAGTTTGTAACAAGATCAAACATCCTGCAGAATCTTTCGAGTGTTCATGCATATATGATTTACCATAGCTCCTTAACCGCTTTAGGGAATCGAACCCAGGACTCCTTAGCTTGACCATTGACGAAGTTTCTGAGCAAACGAACCTGTCCAGCGAATTTTAACCGAAGATTTGCACATGAGACGGGTGTCTGCAGAATTTGTTCCTCGCTTGCTCAAAGATGACCAAAGAGAAAATCGCGTGAGAGTTTGCCGCGACTTGAAGAGTGAAGTGCAGAACGATCCGAATTTTCTTAAAAGAATTGTGACTGGAGATGAGTCTTGGTGCTATGGGTACGATCCAGAATCAAAGCAAGCATCGAGCCAGTGGAAAACTCCAAATTCACCACGACCCAAGAAAGCACGTCAAGTGCGATCCAATGTGTGATTTGTTTTTTTTTTTATGTGAATGGCATTGTCCACAAAGAGTTCGTTCCGCCAGGACAAACAGTGAACCAACATTTCTATTTGGATGTGTTACGAAGATTACGAGAGAGTGTGCGACGAAAAGACACGAAATGTGGAGGAATGGGAACTGGTTGCTTCACCACGACAATGCTCCAGCCCAGACAGTTCTGACTGACTGACTGACTGACAGTTTTCGACAAACAACATGGTGCTTGTGCCTCATCCATCCTATTCACCTGATCTAGCTCCGTCGGACTTTTTTTTTTTTTGTTTCCACGGATGAAGAAATGTCTGAAAGGAAAGAGATTCAGTGATGTAGATGACATCAAAGAAAACATGCTAACGGCTTTGAACAGTATCCTGCCTCAAGAGTTCCAGCACTGTTTTCAGCAGTGGCAAAAGCGTTGGGACAAGTGCATTAATGCACATGGATAATACTTTGAAGGGGACTAAAGTATTGTGAATGTAGAGTTCAATAAAAAAAAACAAACAAACATTCCGGTTATTTTTGGGTCCACCCTCGTATATATGACATGTCTGAAAACGTCTGTAGTAGGCTATTGATACGGAGGAGGAGAGCTCGGCCGGCTCTGAGGATCGGATTCCGGACACAGCTCAGTTGATTAAGAGCATCCAGCGCGTCAAGCTGATGGTCCTGGGTTCGATTCCCGGTGCCAGAATGAATTTTTCTCCGTTAATAATCGTATTTATGAATTTGATCACAGTGCATAAGCGCGTATTTACCCGCAGCGACAGCAAGAAAAATATGAGACAGAACTGCCTATTATATCTTGTAACCGTAAGAAATCTCAGCCGCAAACGGGTATTTTTATGTATACGAAGTGTGTGATAATTCTGTTCGCAAGAATTTTTTCAACCACTTCCTCAGAAGAACTCTTTTATGCATATCTGCCAGTGTCCGCGATCATTACAACTTACATATTTTAAGATTCTTTTAAGTTTATTTCACTTTTACCTGTATCATTACCACAGTCTTTTAGTCGTTAGAGAAGCTGGTAAGAAATTCTTCAGAAAAGCTATTGTAAACATAATAAAACCGCACGATGACAGACCAAGTTTTGTGGTATTAGTGTTAAGTTTGGTGTGAAAGTCAACGCAGTGCATATCATTCCGGACGTTAGGTAAATGTCACGACTCGAGCCACCTGTCAACCTATGTTATTTTCTATCATTATTGATCTCTAGGACTCGACAACACGGGCTCGCGCTTTGACTCCAACGAGTTATTTATGACTTCTACCGACCACTCTGCGGACAACTCACTGACAGTTCAGCATGAGACAACGTCACCACGCAAATTCATACATACTGTATAGATCCGAGTTCTGCAACTCCGACAGAGACTTTCTGCGCGCGGACGGTCGGTCTTAAGGGGCAATTCCCAGTAAAACCTACTGTTCAGTTCTGATATCTCCGTCCCTTGCAAGCGGTGAAAGAGTGGTTCGGAGGAGCGAGGAACAGCAGTAAGGGAGATGGCAACAGATTCATCGGAAGAGGTGCAAATCGCCATGCTATCAGGTTACTCCTGGTATCATTTTAGCCGTTTATGTCAATTATTATTCTATTACATTCGGAATTATACCACCTCTTGCCAAACTGTCTTAAGTTTTTGTATATGATTACAGAATCCAATCTAGTCTACTCCGGTAACTTGATCAATGACTTAGTCTTGTTGTTTCAGTAACTTGGTTAGTGAAACGCCAAAGCAAAAATACTTTCCGTGGGAGAAGAAATCTTTATGGAGAATTGAAAGACATTGATTTTAAGTGGGGAAAGTGTCGGTCCAAATGATAAATACTTATTGAGAAAGTACGTATTATTGACTTGCTGCGAAGGTATTTAATGGAAATGAAAACTTCTCGCGAACATCAATATTGGCAATAAATAAAAATAAGAAATTATTATTGTAAGGAGTGATGCAACTCTTTCCGTGAGCTTTATCTAGCGGAATTAACGTGTTTAAATTTCTTCTCTTTATCACATTGTTCCATAACGGAAGTAATAATTTCTCAGTCTTCACTATGAACAGTCGTTTTGACACAGCCCACTTCGCAACGTAATTTTCACTTTGTACTCACGAATAGTATATAGCCACTGGAAAAGCTCAGGGCGTTAGCACGTCGGCACTAAATAGCCTAGTAGTTGGTGCAGCGGCGTTAAATAAGACTAGAAAGTCAACTGAAGCATATGTTGTTTGCTGAACAGATGTTATGTTTGTTCAAGCTAACTTCTCTCCACACCGCTCCTTAAGAGGAGCTTAACTACCATATGCCGCCAATGCGTCAATGCTAAATTTGCTTATTTAATGACCCATTATCTCAGGAACTACTGAAGATACCATACTGAAATGTGTACAGGGTAAAGATACAAGGTTCATAAGCACACTGACGTTAATTTATCAGGAGAAAAAAGTTCCGAATTTTTTAAATAGTGTAATTTTATTTTGTTTATTTTAAATGCAAATGCCTCATTTTCCCACAAATTATAAACGACAGAAGCTGAAATTTTAAACACATATTAAGTGATGTATGTCTATTAGTTTGATCATGAAATATACTTTACATAACAAGTAACAAAATAAAATCAACATTTGACTTTTTTTTTTTTTTACATATTTTATTATTGATAAGTCTGAGTCAGTTTGTTTAGAAAACTTGTAATTTTATCCTGTAACAATCGGGGTATAATATATTCAGTAGTTCCGGACATATGAGGTAATTAAATAAGTAAATTTAACATTGACAGTGTAGGGCTATTAAGGGGTTAGGGACAGCTTACAGCAGTAAAATTTTTGGAAATATTCAACATTTTTTTCCTCCATTAATGTATATTGTACAATAATATGTACATTTGGAAATATTCAACATTTTTTCCTCCATTAATGTATATTGTACAATAATATGTACAATGTAAAACACTGTCCTTCTGCTATAAGAAAAAAAATATTTTTACGATTTAAAAAATTATTTATATATTTGTTTTTCAAAATTCACTTCATTTCACCTCCTTTGATCTGATTACCTGGTTGGGTTTTTTCCGAGGTTTTCCCCAACCATAAGGCAAATGCCAGGTAATCTTTTGGCGAATCCTCGGGCCTCACCTCATCTTACTACATCTCGCCAAAATATTGTAAAAAAATTGAAGAAAATTGTAAGAAATTGTAGAAAATTGTAAAATATTTTAAAAATTGTAATTGTGATCTTTTAAAATTTTGACTTTTTCCACATCTTAAAGCTTAATTGCTAATGTAAGATCTATGGAATGTAATAAATGAAATGAAAACACCCTTTTGTACTGATTATCTGATTTTTTCTTCCGAGGTTTTGTTCAACTTTAAGGCCATTGTCAGGCAGTGACAACAAATCCCTGGCCTCCTCTCACCAAATACCATCTCATTATAATTCTATAGACGTTAATCTAATAGTTCACACGACGTCGTTAAATAATTGAGTAAATATATTTGTTGCACCTTTAGTAGGTATCTGTAAGTGCAAGTCCGACTACATTCCCAGTCATTTTTGTAACGATTTCATGTTGCAGACGAAGGGAGTGTCGCAACGCAATGCGTCGGTTGGGCCACTGCTGCACGCCGCAGAGTGGCCCCCGGCAGAAGATGGTGTTTAAAGTAAACTTACACTGAAATCTCAAATCCCGCAACTTTCAAAGGATTTCAGCAGTGAAGTGATTGAATTATTGCTTGCTTGCGCTTTTCTTTAGTTCATCGCAGTGTGCGGCTTCTCAATCTTCGCGAAATGGCACGGGCCCTGCATTCAGTTAACCATCTCGTCTTAAGCGATTTTCTTTCGTTCGTTCATTCTCTGACAAAGTCAGAATCGTTCAAAGAATGGGAACGAAAGGGGAAATGGTAGTACCAGCAGGAAGATCCAAGAGCCACTTTGTGGCAACCGGTTTAGAAGAGTAACAATAGATATGAAGAGTTCGCGGGAAGAACGATGAATGTCACAGTTTTGTTAAGGTTGATGTCATTATCTAATTCAATGGATCACTACGAAATTTAATGTTGTTCTTATGAAAAATGGTAAAAAGGAGAATTATCACCACGAATACAGTAATCCTTTCCTTTATTTCCTATAGAAACAGCACTACATCTTGCAGTTATAGACTCAATTAGATCATTATTTAATCCTTAACAGAAATGTGACATTCATCGTTTTTCCCGCGAACTCTTCATATGTCTGAAGTCCGCTTCTAGCTCATAATACAGAGCTGGTCTGATAGGGTGCTATGCATAGACATTTCGCTAGCCCGCGCTACGAGCGTGCTGAACTAGTCCCGGCTGTCGACTCATTACTTGTACAGGATTCATATCATATAATATCGCTAACAATGGTTTATGAATACGAAAAACGTTAGTTCCCTGGTCATCCACCGGACGCCCGCGCTAAGAATGTCTATGAATATGGCCCATAAAGATTATACTTACTTACAAATGGCTTTTAAGGAACCCGGAGGTTCATTGCCGCCCTTACATAAGCCCGCCATCGGTCCCTATCCTGAGCAAGATTAATCCACTCTCTATCATCATATCCCACCTCCCTCAAATCCATTTTAATATTATCTTCCCATCTGCGTCTCGGCCTCCCCAAAGGTCTTTTTCCCTCCGACCTCCCAACTAACACTCCATATGCATTTTTGGATTCGCCCATACAGTACGTGCTACATGCCCTGCCCATCTCAAACGTCTGGATTTAATGTTTCTAATAATGTCAGGTGAAGAGTACAATGCATGCAGTTCTGCGTTGTGTAACTTTCTCCATTCTCCTCTAACTTCATCCTTTCTAGCCCCAAATATTTTCCTAAGAACCTTATTCTCAAACATCCTTAATCTCTGAATAATTTCAAGGGAAAAATTGTTCCGGGGCCTGGAGCTTCACCTGAAAGACTAGATTTGCATAATCCTTAATCTCTGTTCCTCTCTCAAAGTGAGAGTCCAAGTTTCACAACCATACAGAACAACCGGTAATACAACTATTTTATAAATTCTTTCAGATTTTTTGACAACAGACTAGATGACAAAAGCTTCTCAACTGAATAATAACAGGCATTTCCCATATTTATTCTGCGTTTAATTTCTTCCCGAGTGTCATTTATATTTGTTACTGTTGCTCCAAGATATTTTAATTTTTCCACCTCTTCGTAAGATAAATCTCCAATTTTTATATTTCCAATTCGTAGAATATTCTGGTCACGAGACAATCATATACTTCGTCTTTTCGGGGTTTACTTCCAAACCTATAGCTTTATTTGCTTCAAGTAAAATTTCCGTGTTTTCCGTAATCGTTTGTGGATTTTCTACTAACATATTCACGTCATCTGCATAGACAAGAAGATGATGTAACCCGTTCATTCATCTGTGGCATCAGTCAATTTTTCAACACGTCTATGTAGGTTCTTCCATAAAGAAAATGGTCCATTGATCTTGAAGCACATAAGACTAATGCATGTCAATGACTTCACTGACGCCATCCACACGACCAACGTGCCGTAACTTACGATTCAGGCACTAGTGCAAGTTAAATATACTGTAATGATTACTTGCTTGGTGGAGTTTTGTTTCCAACACCAGTGATGACTTCAAATTGTGACAAAACACTGAATTATAGCACAAACCTACAAGGAAAGAGTTCTACAAGAAAATCTACCTCTGTTCACCAAATTGCACTTGAATTTTCCGAAAATTTAAACATGAACTTCCAAAGTGGAAAACCTAAGCCCTAGCAGACTGTGCTCTTCGACCAAGAAAATGTAGAGAGAATTATTACCCGAATGTCAGAAGCAGAATGAAAGAGTCCTCGAGGATGTCGTGACGGGAAAGTACCTAGGTATAGTTCTATGTTATTATTTAAAGATCCTTTTACAATGTACAGATTGTTCACAGTGGATTAGACAATATGCAAAGCAATATCCAATCTGAAGTGAATAAGTGAACTTGATTATTCGTAGAACAATATCTCCCCCAGCAGATTTTCCCACATAAATCTCACAAGATCTGTTGGCGATCGAACCCGGGTCCGGCATCTAATAAAACAATGGCCGCTGTACATTTTATGTAGGTTAATGGGTACTGTTACGCAACCAGACCGATAAGAAAAAGGGAGATATCGCTCCCCTCACGCAATAAAGTCGTGTTTAAATATACTCGCTCTCGCTTGCCGTTTCTGCGCAACCACAGACGTTCCCATCAATTCACAAAATATCTGCCACAAATTACACGAAATTACGGCCTGTCAAGTATTGGGGAAAATGAAACTCGATACATAAAACAACACTAAAACTCCAGGAACGGGGTTTTATTTCGTGGTGGATTAATATTGTTTTTGCTCTCCAGGCGTGCTTCCCGTAGCCGATTGTGAGCCTCATCGGGGACTGAACCACGACTTGGTGAATGTCTAAACTGTACAAGAAGAACTAAAAAAGCGTGTTCTGCGTCAAAACTACATTCAACAATAAAAGAAGAAAGTAATGTAGTGGGAGATTTAAGGATATTAGGAATTGCATTTATTACGCGACTATGGCGAGAAGATAGCGAAGGATGCAGTACAATCGGTTAAAGGCGGGTAAGTTTTTCCAAAGGCCATAAGAATTTTTTTTATAGTTTCCTTCGGACGGGAGGTAAAGCCGGCTGTCACAGAATAAGAATCTACTCCTGCATCAGATAATTCGAAAAAAAAAATTATTACCCAACTGTTCTTCAACCAAAGTCGGTCACAATCTCATGGGATGCTCACCGATTGTATCGAGCAAAATTTTAAAACCAGGTGGACGTGCAAAAGTACTTTTGGCTAATAAACATAAACATGTGAGGGGCAATGTAACTATTATTATGAATGCATAGTGGAGGAAGGAAAGGGTGTTACTAAAACAAGGTGGTGACTCCTTGTATCCTTTCTGCCTCTGTTATAATTCTATAAATATTAAACTGGCATGTGCTCGAACCCAACCTAGTGCAAGTTTGTCAATGTCAACATGTACTATCCGGCAAAGCGAAATTTTGACGCGGAAAATATATGTAACAACAAACCTGTGTCGTCACTGTATCGTAGCAGTCACTTGGTCGAGTTCAGCGGCCTGATCTGGAGATCTAGAGATAAGTTGAAGTTAGGCATAAGGTATCACTAGTTGCCCCATGAAAGTGATGATAATTTTGTCTACTGGGATTAACTGGTCACATCAGCTCACTTGAAGACTAATAATTTCAAACACCGCTGCCAACTGTGAGCAACATGGAGTACATAACAATCTCAGCTATCTCTTCAGTGAAACGATGCACCTCGGGGGCGTGTTCAAGTGACCCATGCGCTAAAAACTTGCACAATAATTACTCATTAATCCTCCCACACCTATCGAAATGACGTTCCAAATAAATCTATCTCCTCACACCTCTCTCTTTAACCATTGTTTATAATCTCATATGAGATGCATTGATGCTTGTTGAAACTGTACTCCAAATTTGGTTGAAAAAGGACGACTCATTTACCGATATTTACACCACGCAGGAGAACTCTTATACCACACACACACATACTTCATCCTGCGGCATTTGTGTTGCGTCGTCCCTGTTCCGAGCACTGCGCGCAAGGGATTTCGATTGGCGGGTGGCAAAACTCCATCCTCCATGCTTTGTATCTCATTATGCAAATCGCGGACTCGGAGGAGACGACGAGCGGATGTAAACATCTTGGAATGAAACAAATCCTTCTTCACGGCGAAATCTTTTATAAGGATTCTTCAGACTCCATTACTGAGAAGCTATAAGATCAGGAGGATGGGTCCCATTAGCTCCTCTCGGAGGAAACAAAGCATACATGTAGGCAATTATACCTTCTCGGATGACAAGGGCTTCTCAGAGTACTTCGCTTTTCTTAGCGTACATGATCTCAATTTGTAGGGTAAAGGATCACATCTTCACATCCAAACGGACTACGCTCTTGCTTCTTAATTGTCTCAATCGTTCAACTGCCAACAATGAGTTTCTTTTCCAGCACCTGTTGCATGTGACGCGATACTTATCGAAATCAAGAGGAACGACGACTGCTAATTCCTCCATCCGCCTACGAAATCCCCCACCCTGGAGTATTTGGGAGCGTTTCAGTATCAACTCGCTGCCACTCAAGCAGTAAGCAATCAAAATCAATACAATATAAAGCAGGACAGCTGCAAAGCTAACTTATTACGGAAAAACGGCTTATCTGCAAATATCTTCGCGAATAAAATTGTTCCCTCCACTATCCCATGAAGATTATGAACATTAAACGTTATAAAATAACGATATTCCTTGGTCTTGTATTCAGCAAGGTGCAAGACCAACTGCAGAAGGTAATACTGAACAAAAACGAGTTAACGAACACTCCATCTATTGTACAGAACGATTTAGGAGGAAGACTAATAATTTTGGGGATGGTAGTACGGACTACTCTGAGTATAAAAAAGTTCATATAAACATTGCAATGTGTGTGGAGATACAGCTGTTCGGTTGTTACGCATGAAAAGGAAGAAAGATAAGTGAATTAACGATTACATTTATTGCTTATTTACACGATATCAGCATATTTCAACTGTTCAAAGTAAATGATTTTAAAATCCCGCCACCGGCTTCAATGTACTTTCCCGCTATATTAACAACAGTAATTTTTGCTCTTCTGTGAGGGACACACTATTCATGATGCAAGCGAATAATTCGTCCCTCATGCTTATTTTGTTTTTGTATACTTCGCATTTCATCCACTCCGAGACAAAAATAATAACAGAGAAAAGCGCACAACATGCAGAGTACAAGAGTTCAACTCTCGCTGTTGCAAAACTTTGTTATAGGCACTACGCGGTTTTTGCACTAAAGTACTCCGAGACAAAAATCAACAGGAGTGAGGTCTGGGGACCTTGGTGGCCAATCACAGTGACCGATCCATCGTTCGGGGAATATGAGTTGTAGGCGATGTGTCACCTCACGGTTAAAATGTACACGCTCGAAGAATATGTTTATTAGCCAAGGAACATCCTGCAACAACCGTGGAAGCTCGTTTGCAGAAAGGCAAAGTAGCTGTGGCCTGTAAGACAATTCGGTAACACAGGAGGTCAAATCAACAGAGTGTCGATCAAACCACACCCACATTGACAGAGAAGCGATGTTGATAAGTTGTTTTCATAATGCTATGTGGATTTTTGTTGAATCACTAATGTGAGTTAATGTGTTTATTGTCACGAGTGAAACTACCTTCATCTGTGAACAGTATCAATGTTACTAATTGGTGATTACCAATCATCCACCAACAGAATTTCAATTGTCTAAAATCTCTAGTTTCATCTCTTTCTTTCAAGGTGTTGCACCCGCCATTCATGAAAAGGATACATGCCGTACTGATGTAATTATCGCCATACTTTTGTCTGTGGAACACCCACACGTGCAGAAATTCGTCTGCTTGTTAAAAGATTGAAGAAAGCCTTCTACTTCATCCACAGTTCATTCATTTGCACGTTCTGAAGAAATACGATTGCTGGAAACTGTACCAGTTTCACGCCGTTTGTTATGAATAGTAAACACTCTTGAATTTGGTACTCTACGATTAGGGAATAATCGACGATACTTTCTATGAGCAACAAAATCACTTCCATAACAAAACCCATATACAAATACCATATCGGCATTTTCAGCATAATATGTGTGTGGCATTGTTAGAAACTCATGTATTCTAATACCAAACAGCGTAAGAACTAAACTGCAAACATGTTATTCAGAGAGTGCTCAACTGTTTAAGCGTGTTCGCATGGGATATATACAGGCTAACTACGAACAGCAGCTTCTTTACACCATTATGGGCAGCGGTGCCCTGAGAAGATCCCAGAACGACACGTACCAGTTCTTGTCCATAAGTCATTTGTCGTTCCTTCATACTACGTCATTTGCTATGCGTAACATTCAAACAGCTGCATCTCCAGACCCATTGAAAATTGAACTCACGAGTACTCAGAATAGTCTATCTATATACTATCAAACCCTTAAAACATTTTCTATTCCTACTGAATCACTCTGCAGAAAGAAAATACTCTCCTTGCCAGGAACAGAATCCAATCTGTGTATCCCATTCCATCACTTCTGATTCCTAGTCATCATATTTTGTAACAATCCCAACGAGTGGGATTCACTCTGCCCCTTCCCTCATTTCATCAGAAGACACAGTACATCCAACCTTCGAAAGGCATTTTCTACAATTAAACAAAAACGAAATATCCAATCTAACTCTCTCTATTCAGCACCTAATTAAAATCTATATACAGGGTAGGTTAAAAGTCGCTTTCCTCCAACACTTCCTTACATTTAATTGCATTCAATTGAGGGGATCAGAAGCAAAGGGGTGTAAGTGCACTTAAGTTATTTGTGAGAAAATGTGGTTGAAAGTACTTAAGATTTCGTATATTCCGTGAATTTTTTTATTCCAATTTTAGTGTGTGATGTAGTTAAAAGATGTATCCCTCTGCCATTAAAATTTTAAATGTTTTAGCTTACCCTGGATGCACCGAACTCACGTTCTTAGAAATGTCACTTGTACCCCTTTGCTTCTAACCCCCTCAATTTACATTTTACTACACATTCCTTTACAGATTTTGCTCAAAATGGAGACCCTATTTCTCGATACACAATTCACAACGTTTAGATGCTGATCTACAGAGGGCAGAACATAACTCACGATTTTCATCAATTTTCATGAATGACTGTTCGATCATCTGTCGCAACTGACGCAGATCCTGCGATTTCTGAGCAAAAGCATCATTTTTCAAAATACCCCACAGCGAAAAAGCACATGGCGTCAGGTCGCATGATCTGGATGGCCATTCTGTTGTGCCCCGACGGCCAATCCACTCATGGAATTGCTGGCTCAAGACGTCCTTCACTCCTACATCAAAACGAGTTGGTGCTCAATCTTGTTGCCATATTAACTGCGTTTAGGCTAAACGAGGGCTGTTTTCAAGTTCAGGAATAATCACCTCCTCTAACATCGGTCGCTGGTAACCGTTCCTTCTAGAAAGATGGCAACCCAACACAATAAAACAAAACAACAATAACAAGACATGACATGACATTGGAAAAACAGTTGACGCACGAACATGACTGTCAACCCACCACTTATTATACCAGCTATTCGTTTATTCAAGTTATGACATCTGTATAGCTTATGTGTACAAATATGAAACCTAAGAACGAATATTGGGGAAAGCGACTTTTGACCCACCTTGTATAGCTCACTAGCTTTTACTTTATTGAAACTTTTAGATATTTAAAAACGTTCCGTGAATATACTGTACATCAATTAGAGATACTATGTATAATTAAGCACTTCTACACTGTTTGGATCTATTGAGTTTTTTTTTTTATTAATGGCTTAGTCTGAAGAGCTGTTGGTGAGGAGAACGTAACGTGGAGGATACAATTCAGACTCCCACAAGCCGGCTGTCGCACCGCATTTAGTCTGTTGTTAATTGTAAAACGATCTTGTAGCTCTGTATTCTGCATAAACATCTCCAATACTTTCAAGCACAATACAGGATAGGAGGGAACATTATTCTTAGGAATATGACGAAGAAATAAGTATAACATATTGTTTCATTGCGGACAGTTTTCGAAAAAATTCGATAGCAGTAAAATTTTGATTACGCATTTCATTAAAAATCTTAAAAATTGGTCCACACTTGTGGAGTAACGGTCAGCGCGTCTGGCCGCGAAACCAGGTGGCCCGGGTTAGATTCCCGGTCGGGGCAAGTTACCTGGTTGAAGTTTCTTCCGGGGTTTTCCCTCAACCCAATATGAGCAAATGCTGGGTAACTTTCGGTGTTGGACCCCGGACTCATTTCACCGGCATTATCACCTTCATCACATTCAGACGCTAAATAACCTTAGATGTTGATAAGCGTCGTAAAATAACCTACTAAAATAAAAATAAAAAAATCTAAAAAAATTGTGTTAATTCTGTAGGATAGCGTATAAGAAATTATTTCTGACAAAGATTTGTAATCTAGTAATAAAAAGTACATGTTCCCATTAATCGCCCAAGAGGAAATTACAAATTTCACTCGTCAGCTGTAATGTAGCAGTAAAAAGCAGACAACACTGCAGCCTGAATATCTCGTGTACAATTACATCCACATCTCTGCAAATCAGTAAAATAAGATATGTAGTGCTATTTATAGTCTGCGGCGTTGCTTCAGGTTACATTTTATTTTCTCGAATAACTCGAAATTCTCAGTAGATTAAACATTCAAGTTTATATATTTAATACATAACGTTTCAGTTACATTAGGCATTGCAGCCCGAAAGAGCAGAAGGTCGTACTCGGGCGCAGTTCAGTTTAGTTATACAAAATTGAAGAGTGTAGTATTTGTGTTAATTGTCAATATTGAGTGTAATTAGTACCACTGCCATCGGGTATTTATCCATTTGCAGTGTGAATAAATACATCATTTGGCGAGATTTGCTCATAATGACTTGATACATAATACGTGTGAATTAATGTAACAAGTTTTCTCCCACCCTGTATATTATTTATTTAAAGATTTTCTTAAATAACATATTATTCACCGTCGAGAAAGACTGCTATCACATAGGACTATGAACCAATCAGTCTCTTAGCACTGAATAGCATCGACCTGCGAGACCGAGCTGCATTTCCATACGCAACGAGACGGAACGCGAAAGACAGCACCGTGAGAATTGAGAGGAGGGCAGCAGCGACACACGTGCATGCAGTCTCCTTAGAATGCTGTTACGTGGCTAGACCTTTCACTCAACGATTCACATTAAATATTACGAAATAATTTAGTAGTGTGGAGAAATAATGAAACAGTAGTGACTGATGAAACAAATATGAGCCACTAAATTTCAAAAGATCTTTCCGGAACCAAACCAGTGCTTAGTTGGCCTACAGGGAACTTGCGTTGCAGCGAATGTGGTATGACGGCTAGAGAAAAATGAAGTGACGACGTGTCAGTACTCTCATACTCTATACTGCGGCATTCAGAATGTAGGAAAATACCGTTCAGTCCGCGTTTTGTGACCTAGGTTCTTTGTGACGTCAAGTAATAATGAAGAGAAGATGACGATAACTGAGGAAATAAGATGCATCTATTCTGTAATTTACAGATAACAATGCAAGAAATATTTTCTTAATATTAAAATCTTTTCCCGAGTAAGTTTCAGAACTACAACTCTCTTAGCGATCGGTCACAACTTATGTTACAATGCTGGTGCTATAATGTGGCAACAGACAAAACATAGCGCCTCCGTTCTTGTGTCGAGCATGATGTCATTCTTCCACAACCATTAACTGATAACATGAGGAGTGGCAGAAAGGCATTTACATATTAAGATTGTCCGTAAATACGCTAACGTAGTAAAAAATAGAACAAAAGCCTACTATATTACGCTATCTAGAGTAAATCGTACTTCACAGGAGCAAATCCGTACTCTTCCATAGACTCAAGCTAAATTACTTACCCTTCCCTCCTGTCTTGACCAGTAGGAGCACTTGGATTCTGCGCACTTTGAAACATTTGTTGCCTGGCTACATCTGAAACTACTCTATTGTTTTAGGGTATATGAGGTTCTGGTTGATATGTACATCTCACTTGACGGTATGTGTCAATAGAACAACTTGTTTGTATGCATCTGAAGTCTGATTAGTATAATATATAACTAATTGGCATTGTACGCAATGGAGGGAGAAAGGAGCTGGACACCCTACCCCATTATCTCCTGGCCTAGCTGCCTTATAAATGATGGCTTCTTGGTATCACTTGTGAGGTTCAGACCTGATTTCGAACAGTTGACTAAACAACAACAACAACGTCGAATAGAGCCACAGGCATAGCTCAGTCGGCTAAGGCTCTTGCTTGCCTATCTGGAGTTGCGTTCGGGCGCGGGTTCGATCTCCACTTGGGCTGATTACCCAATTGGTTTTTTCCGAGGTTTGACCCAATCGTAAGGTGAATTCCTGATAATCTATGGCGAATCCTCGGCCTCATCTCACCAGGTACCATCTCGCTATCACCAATCCCATCGACGCTAAATAACCTAGTAGTTGATACAGCGTCGTCCAATAACCAAATAAAAAAGTGTAATAACTGCAGAACACATCCAGTGTTTCCTTGAAACGAGAAGATATAAGTGGTGTCCTACTGGCATCACTTCTGAGGTTGAGACCTACCTTCGGACAGTTGACTAACAGCCAGAGCAGAAAAATATACCCCAATCAGAGCCGCAAAAATCTAACTGTGTTTCAGAAATCCCATAATTTCTGGCCCTCTGCAGTAGGTGACGGTGTTATCAGCACCACGCTCTGGAAAAGGCCCGATAATAAATCTGATAAGAAGTTTATTTCTGAAGAATGTGGTGAGCTCAAACATTTTGCACCCATCCAGTTTTGAACCAGAAAATCTTCCACTACAATCGATGAATCTCGGTCCCAGAGCCGGATCTTCTCAAAGTGAAGTAGTCCACGATTCGTCACTCTGCTACGATCCGTAGTTGTGTCACTCTTGAGCATACCGAATGTTCCGAGCAAGAGGCAAAGTATACAAAATCTCAGTCAGTGGGGACTGCTCCGACAAATCAGACAGCCGTGACGTCAGTCGCAGAACGCGGATTTCGGAAGACTCTCTGATGAGCCCCAGCCAACCCAGTCACTCGTGAAGTTCCAGGGTCTATCCCAAGATCCGGCTGCCACTGCCCCATTCCGAACAAACAAAACACGCATATCTCAAGAAGCACCTTAACCCCGTGACAGAATGGCTCGCACGTTTCTTCAGTGTAATCGGCACGTCGATTTTGTATGAAGGCCAGACACACAGGCGCTAGAGACATCACAAGATACACCGGCCACAGCTATGGGGGTAGCTGAGTTTTTATTCTGAAACACTGACCTTTCGTAGCACTGTCGTGCTTCTCAAGCGTACTAACACTGAAATCTTGTCTACAGATATATTTAAACATAATCTTTCGGGGTTCTTTAGAATATAATTAAAGAAAAGAGTTTCGTGTCGTACTAGTTTTACGGCATGGGGAAGAATGAGAGATCTTGAGGCAAAATTACTGACCACCTAGTTTCTACCTTACGTAAAGTCTTGTTTATGGACAGGTATCTCTTACGGCCAATAGCTCTCGACTGAGATTGTGGATATGTCTGCAGAGAAACTTCTCGTGGGACCGTAGAGTCCTATGGCAAAGTAGGAGAGACAGTAGAAACGTGAAAGTTTATAAATTAAGTAAATATACTTTACGTGTATCCGGAGCTGGGAAGTGGAGAAGATGGGGCAGGACAAACATGCAATCTGTAATCAGAATCTGAAGGAGATTCAATGTCGCTGAATGCAGAGAATATAACACACCTATGTGCAGGTCCTACTCATCTCTATATTTCATCGGCAATGGAAAATGTTTAACTAAACATCCCCGAACAAGGTATCGTTGCTTATTCCTTTGAAACCATTTCAATTTTCAATTATTTGACAAAAAGTTCTTTATATAAAATTTTCACTCTGGTTATCAACCTAACAACTGTATGCACATCCTTCAAAGTAACAACGACAGCATTGCTGAGTTTTTCTAAACTATGTCCATTTCCTGTGCCGTAATATCATTACTTTCCCATAATTCACCGTCATCCGTATCATTTGCATTGCACGGACAAGGAATTACCGTACCACGCCATCTTTCCCAAGAACATATATGAGATCTCTTTGGTGAACGTTCCACCGAGGAAGCAACTATGGAATCTCTGTAGTTGGTATCAAACAAAAAAGCTATGGAAACACTTCTGCATTATTTGAAGTAGCTACAGTGTTACAGAGCGTGGTGTGTGTTCAAGTCCCGGCAGGTCTAGGACTGAAGCCTCTCATGCCGTAATTGCAAGGCCACACAAACAAATCAATACTGAGGTGGAACCAGGGTTACCAGCTGCACACACTTTTCTTTCAATTGCCTCGGGTATGCTAAATACTAGATCCACCACTAGTGCCAGTGCATCGACTTTTTTACGACGGCAATAGGGCTCAAATCCCGGGTAAGTACAAGGTTAACATGTACGCAAATGGGGGCAGATTCTCGAAGAGCACTTCCGTTCTCACATGGTTAATCAACAATATTTGCGTTATCAAACTCTTCTATAGCGGAGCGAATTCCTGGAACAGTGACGGAGCGTACAAAATCATGAAGAAATTATCTCACCTGACACAGCACCTCCAGGGTAACCGGGTATACCATGTGCTCGATGATGACTCTCAGCACAGTGTTAGGGCCGCCCTGGGTCTCGTTCTGGCCGGACAAGGCTGACGCCGCTTGCAACGCCGCCTGGGCGGAAGCGTTCTGAAACAAGAACCAAAACAAACTTCAGAACACTCTCAGTGATGCATTTATCAATCAGTCAATCATTACTTCAGATGGCGGCCCAACAGTCGACAGAAACTACCTTTTCTGTATAATACTGCTGAAAATGGTAACTTTAAACAATTTTCTGCAAAATCGCTATACCCCCGCTACAGTGAGGAAAAATGCTCATGAAGAAGGTGGAACATGTTTCCTCATACATTATGTTCATTCCGTAACAATTTAATTAAGTTATCAATTACATCACTGTCTACGTTAAAGAACGGATGACGGAATCTTGATGAAAAATAGATGAAAAGTGTGACTTTTTAAATTTTTCTTTTAAACAAATATACTATCTTCCCTCTTTCGAAAAAAAAAATTAAAGTTCGCAACTTGGCAGGACCTCTGACGTCACAGCCGTAATTCTTAAATGGCCAGGCAATTAAATACGTGGATTCGGTAAGCTCACTTCTTCACTGTTCCCTCGTATTTAATTTTTTTCACCATCCTTTGCATGCAAAATGCTTCTTTCCAAAACAATTCAACCATTTCTTTGAAATATTGTACAGAAATAAAAAAAAATTATAAAAATTATGCCTGCTTTTCTGCAGCTGCTAAGTATAAACACATAATTATTATTGTTTGAATTAAAAAAAAAACTAGAATTTTCGGTTAATGAAATTTAAAGAATTCCTGATGTGGCATTAACAGCCACAATAAATTTGAAAACTGTGTCTATGAGAAACCTTAAGAAAATAGAGAGACTTGATGAAAATTATTTCGTAGAGAACATTTTTATCGGACAATAAAAAAAATAACAAAAGTTATATTTTTCAAAACTACGCGACCAAATTGAAAAAATTGTTTGTACACTAATGAAAATTATTATGAAGGAGAATTTTTATCGAACAATAAAAACATTAACAAAAATATACTTCTAAAACTATTGGGGCAAATAAAAAATATTTTGTACACTATTACACAAAGACATAACGAATCCGTGGTATAAATTTCAAGAAGTTTGAAGTGAGTAGTTAAGTTCCAAAATTCAGTCATCCGCTCCCTTAAATAACCACATTCTCACATTATACTTTACATTCAATATCCAGTATCTTGCTCACCAAACATACATCCGAACGCACGCATAGACTCGAAAAAGTTGCGGCAAAGTTATGTCCAAGAACCCGTAATATTGAGGGATATTTCTCTCGTCACGATATTCTTGATAACAGAGATACAATACGCTCCACCCGCTTATCAACATCCTCGTATTTCTTTTCACAGATGTATGCCCACTTTCCGATTTCCCTATATCCCTCTGTGCTTCAGGAACATAAAACCCTTGTATATTATTTTACTTGCCCCTCTTGTGGTGGAAAATAATTTATGACAATGTTACCTAGAACGGTACGAAACATTCCCTGTGACGAAATGTATGATTTATATAACAGTATATAAGTTCATTTTCCTTGACCGTGACGAACTGTTCCAGGTATGACCTTACTTACACCTTAAACAATGAACGATCAATAAAATTATATGTTACTAAATCCTTGGAGAAGTTTGCATATATTTTCCTTATTTTTTTTTAAATCATTTTTTTTTTCCCCTAATCTGGCAACCCTACCTACATTTATTTCTTCTTTCACTGCTAATAATGCAGCTGTATCAATTGAAGTTCACCACTAATGCTACATGCTTATATGTTTGCTTCGCTTATTCAGTGATCGTAATCCTTACTCCTTCCTTCATGCCTGCGTACCTATGCCTAAAAAATGTGTTAGGTATTTTTTACTCTTAAAGATCACTGATGCAATAATTATTAGTGGTGTTTTTAAGCCCCAGAAAACACCCAACACCGTCTGTACAATTAATTCTCACTAGCGGTGCATTTTGGAGACTCCATGGTGTACAAGGAAGTTGGAATTTATTTTCTAACAGAGGAAGCGCCAAACCCTCCGCTTCGACAACTTGCGCTACAAATTATGGCTAACTTCCAATAACTGCTTGAAAATCGAAGATCCCGAGGAAACTTGAAACGATAATCGGAATATTCGGGAGCGACGCAACCTGCGTCTTCCGGACGAAGGAGCCATTGGCTACTGATTGTCCGAACTCAAGGAAAACTAACACCGCATCACAATGGAGCACATAGCGCACGAACTAATCTTGCAATGGACATTATAAATCCGTCTCACACATGCAGACTTACATACTTACCGGCCGCGATATGTGCATAGTTATAGCGAAGCTTTGCTGGGGTGTGGAAGTTACAGTTATTGGTTCACATTCTGCCTAGGATAGGAAAGTCCGTCGATTGTCACTGATAAGGCCTTAACGTCAATGCTGTCGTAGACAGAAGCTAACGCCGCGTTCTGAGTCCCGATGTGTCAGCTTCCTGTCAAATCGCAGAAGCCTTTAATGTGTGTAAATACGGCTAGGAGACTGTTCGGATCCCAGTTCTGCTTCCTGGGCCCATTTGTAACTACAACAGAACCGGGAAAGCCTTCAATGATTGAGAACTGCTCAACAGTGTAGGTATATTTCTTTTTAGATACAATTAACGGAAGAAAACACTATTTCGTTAACTCTTTCATTTGGTGTTTCGTTTCAACATTATTACGCTTCTAGTCTCGAAAAGGCATTCCTGTTATTTTTCTTAATCTCAGTTTCATCTTTCGTCATTTTCGATCGGCGACACTCTCAGATTTTCGAATTAACAACTGGTAATGTAATGGTGAAAAGCAATAGTACACCTTATTTATGCATTTCATATGTGTAGCCTATCCTAAAAATGCTTCAGAGTGATAACTACAACATTAAGCCAACTGATACTTTTTTAAAGGGACACTAGGACTGAATTTTTGGCAAAAATGGTAATATATTATGTTTTTTAAATATAAATAATTAGATACCTAATACATTTGTTTAATATTCTGTCCTACATTTAGCCCTCGCCTACTACTCTTAAAGGCCTGACGACCAGTTTTAAAATGCTACACACTGACCTTTTAAACCTACATGCACTAAAAATGAAGCTTTCTCAAAACTACGTTTTTGGTCAGGAATAAAATTCCTAGTGGTTACCGTTTGCTCCGATTTACTCAGCATACTCCAATACACAAAGCTGTGCATGGAATCGGCTCTGCACTGAAAAATTTTCATTATATGAACTTTTAATGTTTAAAAATTACAGAAAATTATCAAGCAAAAATTATTTGTAAGGCAATTTTTTATCTCATGAACCAATTCTCTAATTTAAAAATCCATGCGCAGTTTTCTTGATCATGAAATGTAAGTCCTTCACAGAGAATTTTTAAACGCAAAAACAATTCTGAAGGCATTAGGAGTGTTATGAATTTATGCATAATTTAATATCATAATATCTAAGGAACTAATGAATGAAACTTGATGAAATTTGGTACTGTCCTAGATCATATATACCCAGATTGCTCGGCCTTATAGGCTTCGACGGTAACAACTTTTGTCAAGTTTACTATGCTGTCATCTAGTTATTACATAAGGAGTCACATCATAACTCCCACTTGAATTGCATTAGCGACTGTACTGCCATTCTCCTGTTCGTTTACGGCGGACGGGTGGCGATTCTGGAGGTTGTTCTCTTCAAAGTGCTACCGATTTTAACATAGAGATGGGCTATCTATAATTTAAATGTGCAGACAAAACAAACCCGCCGAATTTGAAAGAAATTAATAAAAAAACTGTTAAAGTTCCGAAACTTAATCCTAGTGTTTCTTAAGTAATCAAATAATTTCCTTTAAGTTTGCAATAAATGTAAAGCTATGCATCCAAATCGCTTAAAATTGGGTGAGTATCTTTCTTTTAACCATCCTAATTAACACTAAAATAATTAAATATATAACAAAAATTGGTTAATAAACGTTTTGAACTCAGTATGGTCCCCTCCCCTTCTTAACATATAGTTAATTAAACAGTTTGGACAATTACGAGAGGGGGAAGGGAGAGGAATCTGAACGATACGCGATAATCTCTAGTCATATGAAGAATATCGAAACTAAAGTAATACTTAAGTGAGCTCCAATCCAGCTGTCCACTTTTGTGTCCAGTGTATGCGTCCTACTCAAGGGATTAAGATAATTTTGAAGAGTAAAATCTAAAAAGAAGAAGTAATCTACAAGTCCACAACAAAAGCAGTAGGCCTATCTATCGTTAAGAATTTGTTTCGTGAAGAACGGTTTCCTCAATCACAGGACTGGACAGCGTATTGTGGACAGAGCCATCTTCCAGTCAAAGGGACTCGAACAGTAACTCTTCCTAACTCTAGCTTTTGTAATCGAAGTCGAGGCACCAAAATCCACTAGCATAGAACGTTTTAACTGAGGGATGGGGAGCAGATTAATTTAAAGTAGAAAGCAAGGTCTCGGTTACGAGTCTGTTCCACGCTTAGAGCTATCAATACATGAAGACTCCTTCTAAACTTGGACCAACCTTCTGATTCGTGTTAATTCAAAGCAGTCATGTTTCCTTGCTGGATAGCACTATATCCCAAAATAGAACTGATATGTGAGACGACTGATGAAGTGCCGAAGTTTATTGCTCCCAACTTGAGAGCTGCAAACAAATTACGCGCAAAATGAGGAAACTTTACAAATGTCAATACGACGGCCGAGTCCCCATTTCAGTTTCGAGGGAAACCCAATTACCTGCGCAGCGCTTCGAATTAAATAAATTAAAAATAAACATAAGCAGCTTATCTTGACTGTTGACACCGTCTCTCGAGGCGATTTTACCAGGGATTGACTCCCCCACCATACATCGAATCATTACTTACGCCCGGGCACACCCATGCAAACATTCAGAGCCACAAACATGAGAGCATTATAGGGAATATCTTCTTCCGGCACTGTCCTCACAACGCCATACTTTATTCCGATTTATGTTTTCGGTTCATTCGCAATATGAGGTAAAACCGAGAGAGAAAATACTGACGGAATATGGAATAGGGAGCTCTCTACAATTTTTTTTTCTCGGAGGCGGGACCTGAGCGTGAGGCTTATTGTGCAATCTCCTTATTATGGGATGATTGCTGAAGTTCTTAGGACCGCATATCTGAGTACGTGAGTCACTGCTTGGTGCCTACTTATCAATTCAGCTACAGCATCAAAGTCTCACGGAACCCGCGTTAACAAGAACGTCTCTCGGTCACCCTGTTGTTATTCTGCACTCTCCTCAGATCGGTGGCATCTGTTCCCAATCTACATCGTACGTCCTGCTTGATCCTATATTTACCAGAAGATTACACCATAGATACTGCGGTTCACTATGGCGTCATCTGTCCGAGGGATCTACACTTTCTGGTCCGCCGTAGTCCTCTGTGGAAGCCCCTACACCTCCCTGGGATCTGTGCAGCTCACCCAGACGTCATCTGTAGGCGAATCACAGTAGCCTACCACGCCCGCCTCATCTCCTGACTTGAAACTATTGATGATAGATGAAGATGAAATTTAATGAAGGCCAAAATGAGTCCGAAGCCCAATACCGAAAGAAGCCCAGCAATTCAGGTTCAAGTGATTGAGGGGGAAAATCTTGGACAAACCTCCAAACTTGTCCCAATCAGGATTTGAACCCCGGCCCGCTCTTTTCACGGTCAACCATACTAACCGTTACTCCATAGCGAAGAATTTTCCTAAAGAACGCCTTACTCGGGGTCCAGAATTAAGTTCCAGCAGTGCAGCTGGACGCACGATCACTGTCAAAACCATATGTTGAAAACAGCGCTTTTACTATCATGCTGTCTTTTACCAGTACCATTTTACATAGCATTTCAACGTATCTGCACGTCCAAATCATTTCTTTTCGTAAGAAATAGAATACCGACCATTTACATTGTTGGGAGTTGTTCTCATAACAAGCCTATTTCGCATAAAGTGATCGCCATTATTAGTCACCCAGCGCAGAAATACCAGAAGACTAACATGTTAAGGTACATAGAACTCGAAACTCTGTACAATACGCAGTTCTGAAGTGACCCCCAAAAAAATTCAGAATCATATGAAACAACGCAAATTCGTATGTACAGATAGTGCTCGAAGTGCACGATATAACACGGCGAACAGCATATCGGGTGTTTTATACACCAATGTAAATCGCTTCCGAATGACGAACCATTACCGCATCTCCTACATGAATTGTCTCTGCTAAGCAGTTACAAACCCCTACATAAACCCACAATGTACTCGGAATACTTTGATGTACAGACAGCCGTAACTTCCTCCTCTGTACCGAACTCATCTAATTAAGATATTCCACAAAGAAGTGGTATCATGCTCGATTCTCCCCTCTCAATGAAGCGATAGTGCAACATGGCAGGGCATACGCCTGTGAACAGACGCGTTTCTGGTTGGCAGCTCCACTTCGATTCCTAAACAAGTTTCTTAATTGTAGTAACTTACAATAATTGTAGCTGGAGGAATGAAATATTCAAAATCTCGGTAAAATCACTTTGCTAATTTGTTACTGGCAAAAACGGTATTTGGAGATATTTCCAAGGATCATTTCTATTTCGCTTTTTTCATCAGAAAGCATTAAATACAGTGAAATTATCCCCAAGCGATTTTCGCCAATGCAGCATCTCGGGGGGGGGGGGACCTACGAACTGTCCTTGGGTGCAGGTCCTGACTTCTCTACTAAGATAGAACGGAAGAAATATAAATCCGATGTGAGTAAAGTATGAGACAAATTTCTATAAAAAAATGAAGCCAATTTCTTACTTATATTGGAGCAATGATGGCAAGGAAATCCACCTTCAAACACCAAGATGACAGAAGCTTATGTTCCTACTCAACGACGTGAAGTGTACAGCTGCACAAAGGAACAACTAACATTTCACAAAAGTCTACAGTACTCATTTATTTCTTCAAGAGACATACCCAATGACATATTTGTATTGTTTTCATTATTATGACTGTTCTGATTACATCTAAAACCCGGGCAAAACACAGCTACAATATCTTCTGTACCACGACGTTCCCGTAGGTATTTCTATTTTTTGCAGATCATCTAATTTTTCTTTCCCATTAGTCAAGCTGCCGATTAGGCTACCAACACAATTAGAAATTATTTTACAGCCACTCTTCCAATTTATTGTGTTAGAAGTTTGTTCCAATGTAGGCCTTTCTTTTTTAAAGTTAAATCCCGGTTTTCTGAACTGAAGATGTATCTCTGAAATAGATTTTCCCCCCTTTCTTACTTGGACAGCTGTGAAACCCATTTCGTTTGAAATTACGTCCTGGATTGTTTCATTTTCTGTAATAAGTCGGTGATACAGGATTATTTGAGAATGTTTTTCGTACTTATAACCTTAAATTTGATCGACAACACATTCCTTAGGTTTCGGATGGGGAAGAAAGCCATGTCCGATGCTCTTGTATTAACAAATGTTCTTTTCTGCATTGTTCTGAAATAAATACCTTCCATGAAACTCCTTCGTTCCTCTTCCTCCTTCTCCCTGCATCAACCGTTTGTAATTCATTCATAGAGGTCTAGTTTCTGTTCACTACATTTATTTTTCCTCTGTATTTGTAAGGAGCCGTTCAATTGTCAGTAAAGTATTGTCTGCTTCATTGTCAGTCATATAGTTCGCTCGCTGCTATGAGTGCTTTGATGCTCCTCGAAAAACATCTCCGAGGCATGTTCGGCTTTGTATTATATGTGTGGTAATGGTCAAGTCATTACATTGTCGCTAAAATATCCGTAAAGACGAATTTAAACTGAAATGAAGTTTGTTTCGTTATTCCCAACACTCTACTCGATAAATTTCAAAAGCATTATAGCTCCCAGTCTTTAATAATCTACATCCATGAATGGATAATAATGTACGTACGAGAATTACAGTTATAATTTTTTGTTTCCGCTGTATTCCTTGCACTAAATAAATAATTTTATTTCTTGTACTGGCATCTTTGCGCGTGTTAACCAACTGTTGCTCATTGTCAAGAGAAATGTATTACTGTTCAAGATTGACATTTTGAGCCATTAATTCTGCAGTGCTCGGGAAAAGTGACATTAAGTCAGTTTCCACAAATCTTTTTTGATAATTTATTGACAACTTACGGAACATCTGCTCGCTTGGAAAAAAATACATAAGTATTTCTCCCATCACAATAATTCATACAGAAAAAAAATCAAATCGACATAAACCAATGTAAGTTGTCAATAAATTATCAAAAAAGGTTTGTGGAAACTGACTTATGTCACTTTTCCCAAGCACTGCAGAATTATTATTGACAGAATAACCTCATAATTGCATAAATAACTCCGTGAGTATATAACTTCGAATGTTTTTAAATCAACGTAGAATAATGAGGCGACGAACGCGTCTTTTAAAATTATAAACATGAAGCGCGAATCGGGGTTCGAGATGAAACAGAAGAAATTTGTCTTATCGGAAGTTTTTTTTGTTTTTTCTTCATTGATAGCTTTTCACCATGTTGACCACATTATTAATAACTCCTTTAATTCTGATCCACATACAGAAAGAATGCGGCGGAGGCGGCGGTGGTGAAACCTGTCTAGAAATTTGTCTTATCGGAAGTTTTTTTTGTTTTTTCTTCATTGATAGCTTTTCACCATGTTGACCACATTATTAATAACTCCTTTAATTCTGATCCACATACAGAAAGAATGCGGCGGAGGCGGCGGTGGTGAAACCTGTCTAAAGCGGCCATCTGAAGTTATCTTGTAAAATTCCAATAGCCTATATCAAAACGATGCTAAGGTACATTCCTAATGGAAGAAGACTTGTATATCGACCATTCCGAAGATGGCAGTAAACCGTAAGAACCACTAGGCCTATTATTTGACAGGCAAAAGAATAAGATCATCCACTCCACTATAACTCAGGTGGTAGCATTTCTAACTAAAACTTGAGCGCGTTGTACAATTTCTGCTGAATATACTTCTTTTATCATCGAATGTGCATTCTATTTACGTGGTCTAACCAATTCTGTCTATAGTCACGGAGACATTGGCTATAGGGATCATTTTGAGTTCATTAGTTATTACTTCATTTCGTTTGTAATCTAAAAGAACGTATCCAGCAGTTCTAAAAATCTCTTCAGCAATTATCATCCATGTACGGTCTATGCATCGTTACCATAACAGAGCGTGGGTCTTGCCAGAACTTCATAAGCCTTCGATCTTGCGTGTTTTTTGAACCTTCATTGAGAATTCTGAGGCATTTGTTATAGTTTTGAATTTTGATTATTAAATCGCATTTTTAATGTGATGTTAAGGCATAACCTAAATATTTAAATGAGTTAACTTGTTCCAGTATTGAAATCTTAATACAAATACAAATTTTGCTTCGGATGGGTAATTTTTCTTGGAAGGCCATACGTTTTATTTTTGTTTACGAGATTCCCTCTAATTATTATTATTATTATTATTATTATTATTATTATTATTATTATTATAGCCGATCTTGTCAGATGTTCAAACTTGTTCCTTCTCGTGGGCCGCTAAGCTCAAAGCCTCATTCGCTCTCTTTTTATTTTCGAGTGAATAGAAACTAAATGGTAAACGTATCTGTGCGTAGTGGAACAGATTGATGCAGCCGGCATTGATTGGGTGGGAGGGGGCGGCTTGGTTAGGCCATTAGGGGTTGCTGCACAGAGTTGGGATGGCTGATGAAATGAAATGGTTTTGGAACTCATTTCTGCACGGAAGTTGGAAAACTGGACCTCATCAAATGACTTATTACGACCGTGTTCTATAGGGTCGCCCGCTCTGTACAAGCGTCTCCAGACACAATGGAGCCCACAAGATGTGAAGATGCGATCAGTATCCAAGAACATAGCATATTATTCGATTCGAAACAAATGTCTGTAGATTCACTCATTCATTTAGTGTTCTGCCCAAGGGTAGATCTTTCACTGCAAACACAGTTTGCTTCAGTCTTTCCTATTTTCAACCTCTTTGTTTCCTCATATGATCCATATATCTTAATGTCATCTATCATCCGATATCTTCTTCTACCCCGAAGTCCTCTCCCGTTCACCATTCCTTCCAGTGCATCCTTCAGTAGGCACTTTCTTTTCAGCCGGTGAACCAACCAATTCCTTTTCCTCTTCCTGATCAGTTTCAACATCATTCTTTCTTCACCTACTCTTTCCAAAACAGCTTCATTCCTTAGTCTGTCTGTCCATTCCACACGTTCCATTCTTCTCCATATCCACATTTCAAATGCTTCTATTCGCTTCTCTTCACTTCGTCGTAATGTCCATGTTTCTGCCCCATACAATGCCAATGTCTGTAGATAATGCATGATAACTATGAGCACGGCCCACAGAATAAGTAACAAATCATATAAGTAATAGAACTTTCCGCTCCCTTGCATTCCTGTCATTTTAAAAGGAGATGATATTCCATATTTGCCCGTCTGTGCGTGAGTGCGTGGGATTACACTTTAGTTTGACTTCGGTACAACTGAATGATGTGCTAATTTACGGTTTCTCCAGGAAAGAAATAAACAAGATATTATAATTAGATTTAATGCATTACGTAAGGCGTTAGGTACAAGATAAAAAAACCACAGACTACAGAAAATTTTCTAGCAAATTCCTACATCAAATGTTACTTTCTTACAAAAAAAAAAATCATTTTGGTGTGAAATCCAAAGAGCTATGTAACTACTAACAGCTATCAGAATAGTAATAAAACTAACCCGTCGAGTCCTACAGTGGCCTTCTAATACAAAGTGGAAAGTTATAAAAATCATTTACTTAATACATGATATAAAAATTTCAATCGGTGTTTTTGGGGGTTATTTTACGACGCTTTACCAATACCTTAGGTTATTTAGCGTCTGAATGAAAATTCGTCACCTGAATGCAAGAATTAGGTAACTCAATTTTTCCTATTTTGAGATATTGCCTATTTACTTATTTATTGTACTAAGGAATATGCCTTGCTATATTTTACCTATTTGTTATATTGGAAAACAGATGTCGCTGGTATCGTTCAATCCGTTACCTAGTTCTTGTATTACATTCTGTGCGATTTTTGCTATCCTTTAACAGAGATAACTAAAAAACGCAAATTTCGAGTTACCTAGTTCTTGCATTCACATGACGAAATGAAAGTGATAATGTCGGTGAAATGAGTCCGGGGGTCAGCAGCGAAAATTACCCAGCATTTGGTCATAATGGGTTGAGGGAAAACCCCGGAAAGATTTCAACCCGACCGGAATTCGAACTCGGACCACCTGGTTCCGCGGTCAGACGCGCTAACCGTTACTCCACAGATGTGGACTTTAATCGGTGTTCAACTGAAATATATTGTCAAGTACGAAATCAAACAATAGCTTTGCGGCCAGAGACTTCATAATGGGATTTACTAGGAGCTCATGGAATTATAATACTGTAATGGAAACGGGAGTACACACAAACAACTTGGTTATATTAATTCCATGCGCTACAAATTCGACTTGGGAAAATCATTATCGAGCCGACTGGCCTTCGTACAGAAGTTATCATTAGCACAAACCTCGACCAGCTCGGAATAGACTGTAAACGCTGTGTGCAGTTTCAGTAAGAAATTACTTCTGCACCCCAACGCGTCCAAAAATCAAGAGCCTCGGGACACATATTGACGACAGTTCTTGAAAAATAATTACACAGCAACTATACACCGGCCAATTTCAATCATTAATCAGTTGATAATTTGCAGTTCTGTGACCGCATAATTTTCAATACCACTGCATGTGCTTTCTGCTCGGTTCGTCACCAATTAGATTCATTAACAAGGAACGTTGCACATGTACACATAATTATTAAATTCATTGACTTGTTTAATGAAACAGGCCAAATCCACAATGAAATTCCCAATTATGATATTTAAAGGCGAGAGGGTTTCGATGGTTAGGTTAGGGGATGCTACCAAAACAAATCACGAGGCTGCGACTCACGCGGTCCTGGTCTCGACTGTTGGGCAGGGCAGTGCTATTATTAGTATTCTTGAATTATGCGTTTGTGATGATAAGGGAAAAAGGGAAGGGACCCAAGTATTTCGAGGAAACCTGTCGTTCACGCACGCACCACTTATCTTCCCAACCATCTTTACTGAACAAACGAATACAGGCCAGACATATCGAGATAAACGGCCATATCCATTATGTACAGTAGTGGCAAAAAAACTGGACCGACCCTTGTAGCTGATTTCAGAGCCTTGTTCACTCCAGAGCACGATAGACTGGTAACTAAGACTTTCATGGTTCGAATCTTGCCGGAAAAGGATTTTCCCCCCCCCCCCCCAAATTGATTCCCAATACTTTTCGATTGCTGGTAAAATTCATGTTCTGGGAATAGTAAGTTAATTAAGTAGTAAAATATCGCTGCAATCGAAAAGTATTGGGAATAAATTTGAATAAGGAACAAAAAAAGTTTCCTTCCTAGGCAGGGTTCGAACCACTAATGTCTTAGTTACCAGTCTATCGTGCTTTGAGTGAACAAGGCTCTGAAATCAGCTACAAGGATTGGTCCGGTTTTTTTTGTCACTACTGTACATAGGCACACCATTCACCTACGATTATGCATTTTTCTACTTTTGTTTCGAGCCGATATAATCGCTTTTTTTTTCTAAGGAGAGCGATTTCAGTAACAGATACTGTTGCGAGCCGAGGAAGTGCTACTGGGAAGAAGTGTGGAAGAAGAGGAATGAGTAGACACCTAGTTTTCACAAACAACGAATTCGCGAAATATACGGTTTTTCAGTTATAAAAGAAGTTTTGTGTCACAGCCTCCCAAGTCGGAACATCGCTAAGTTTATACTTGCGAAATTTTATCTAAATTACTATTTTTCATGAAAGTTTTCATTTTTTTTTTTTTTTTTTACAAAATTCGAACATAACGTGCGCGAAGATTGATATTTGATATTCATGTACAACATTTTAAATTTACTATTCAATCTCTATTTCAATATACAATTTTGAACTTAATATTTGAACCGAATTTCGACTTCATTCTTAAATATGAAATAGCCAATGTTTTGTGGTGCCTATTAAATGAATGAAAGAGTCCATTGTGTGCGGTGGTTGTACCTTGAACTTGATTAGTGAGTTTATACAGTTAGTTTTCACAGTTTTTTTGTTCTTTTTTAGTTGGTGCCCTAATTCACTCCCCGCGCTTGTTTCGGCGACACTAGACCAGTAGACTCCTACTCGCTGTTTGAAAGAGTCTGCCCATCTTCTTCTTGGCCTGCCTTGTGTCCTCTTGCCTCCGTAGAGGTACCACATTGTGGTTGGCTGCGCCCATTTGTCGTGTTGTAGCCTCGCTACATGTTCACCCCATTTCCATTTGGTCGATGAAGCTCGTTGCGCGATGCTCTTTGATGCTGTGATTTCTTAGTCTCTTGTTGAAGATTCTATGACTAACCTTCTCTCCATTTTCTGTTGGATGTTTCAATGTCTTCCCATTGTCTGTCTGTAAGGGACATGTTTGCATCCATACAGCAGCGCAAGGAAAAAACAGGTACTTCTAGTTTCAGCTTCCGGTTTAGAGTTTTATCCAATAGGATGAATTTAATGGACCAGAAGGCCTTCCAAGCTTGAGCTGTTCTCTTTATTCCTTATCCATTTTGGGTGTCTATTAGTTCATATTATTCACATATAATATGAGAGACTGTTAACAATTTTTTCTACACAGCATGCAAGTGCCGACGAAAAACTAAATTGTTAAAATGAACAAAGGACCTTAAAATTTCCTTGAGGATACAGATCTCTCGTCTTTGTATGAATATATAATATTATATTTTTCACGAGTAATGAAGTTTAATTTTTAAATCTGAAATAACAGATGTTTTCTTTTGTGCGAAGTAGCACCAAAATTAAGCAAATTAGTATATTGAAATTTAAGTATTCATTGTAAAACAGGATCCTTAGAAATGATCTCATATGCTACCAAAGATATAATTCTCTAGTTGCAGCCTTTACGTTGCCACCCATCATTTTTCAATATACTATAGCACAATATGAAACAAATTTCATTAGCGCTCTTCTTATATGATTTACATGAATTATTGCATAGTATAACTACATGTTAATAAAGTAATTTTAATAATTAATATTGCGAGTACGATTTTCCACGCTGCTTGTCTACTTATTTATTCTACATCCGGTAACAATTCACAGCCTACTATGAACACGGTGGACATTTACATCAGCAATGTATAATATTAGGACCACACACCATATAGTCCCGTGCCGTGGCCTAAGGCATCCTGCCTAGGACTCGCGTTACGGAATGCACAATGGTTCGAGTACTCATGGGGGAAGAAATTTTCTCATGAAATTTCGGCCAGTGTGTGGGGCCGGTGCTCACCCAGAATTATGATGCACTCGGGGAGCTACAATAGGTAGCGAAAATCCGGTTTCAAAAACCATTCTGGTTGGATGATCGTCCACCTCTGCTTCAGCGTGTGGACGTGAGGCCAGCAGCTGACTGGTCGGCCTTGGCCTTTCATGAACTTTAGCGCCACGTATTTTTACACACCATATACGTGCTTTTACAATGGTCAAAGATTGTACATGATGTCTGTTTTTGTCATCCTATACCACGTCGCGTGGTCACACGTGATTATTCTTTTTCTCGGACTGGTGATAAAGAGACACTGAAACTATATCCCAGTCCTATGAATGAATGAATGAATGAATGAATGAAAGAATGAATGAATGTGAATTTGTAGTGAAGTCCTCAAGTACATTTATGTTGCACTGATGTATCTCTTTTTCCTCCTGCAATACGCAGATACTAAACAGGTTACTTTCCGTAATGTAATTGTTTTGGTATGTGTAGGCTGCGGTGAGACGAATAATCATGACGTAAAGACGTATTTTTATCAATGGGTTATAAATTTCATTAGATAAACAATGTAAACACAGACTGTAAACTTAAAAGCGAATCCCTGCATTCTTGCAAAAAAAAATCGTGTGTCGATTAAATTCAGTTTGCATCTCTATAGTAGACAAACTAATAGACCTACACGAGTATCTAATCTAATATTCGTATAATGGACTTACAAAGTTCCTCAAAGAACTCTGGGAAAGAATGAAGAAACAAAACGTTGGTAAAGGAAAAACTATAAGAAAATAAACTAGCTTTCGTCGTCCAGACTCAATACTGCGTCTCAATAGATAATTAGCTCTACAATTTCTTACAGAGACTTCGCTCCTCGAAGGTGTGTAAAAATGACTGGATATTTTTCGCTACAATAGGCATGCTGAAACCATGCCATCAAATATTTCAGCACCCGAAATAATAATAATAATAATAATAATAATAATAATAATAATAATAATAACAACAACAACAACAGTAATCAACCCGACGTTTATGAAGTGAAACTATCCCTTCCAATCTGGAGTTTACGACGGTCCCATAACTGTCGCCATCTAACTTGGCGTAATAATGTCGCAGAAAGGAGGAGAGACACCGTCCCGGCTACAACAGGCTGATCCGAACTGCCTTCAAATTCAGATAACCTGAAATATAGCTAGAGACAAAAGTAAAGGTTTCACCTATCTCCCTGCAGTCATTTGATTCTAAATTGCATACGAAGTCTGATTACAATAATGACTTCAATACGACACCAAACTTACGAACTCAAGAGAGAATAGCTTGTTGGTTCAGTATTCGATACTCAAGGAGTCCGTTCCAATGGATATGAAATAGAACTTTACATTTCGCCAGTTATTACGGCTAAGACGTCAAGAGAAAGCCACGCTCGTTACGGTGATATCAGAGGTCAAATTAAAAAAAATAATATGCCTAAATAAATAAATAATTTGTATATTTTGTAAAGTAATTATTTGAAATTTTCTGCGTAATTTAAGACATAATTTATTGAAGAATTTTAAATGTAAGTGCTCATAATTACGTAATACGTTTTATGTGTCAAACTATTTTTTTTTTCCATTCCGCGTCATTGCATGAAAATATCTGGTAAAAAGGTTACTATTTAGCGTGTCTTGTAGCTGAATGTTTGTTTTATAAATTGATGGCATTGTTGAAAACTGTAATGGCAGACTTCGTTGTGAATTTTCAAAACAAGTTTAGTATTCTGTGTTTTTGAAAACGTAAATTTTTATAATGTTCGTACTTTGTAGCATATTTTCTGGAAAGTTAAAAATTTACCACAGATGCATCTTTTTCGCAGAAATTACGCTAGAAAGTTGACATTTTATAGCGAGCTTTAGTTTCAGATAATTTGGATAAAAACCTTGTCGTGCATAAAAATTAATGCAATTTCATTTTTCTTAAAATGTAGTTAGTTACAAAGAAAATCATAATGCACCATTTTCACAAAGTACACTCACTAAAAAGATCAACTTTTTGCGATAATATAGAAACAGCAGTAGGCCTACAATTTTCAGAGATATATCTGTAATATTTTCTTAGTACTTTAAGATTAATTATTAAAGTAACATTGATAAGTTTGATAACATAGGGCCTCCGAACTCAGCTTAAGTTTCAATGCCACATAGGACATGGATATTTGTTCTAGTCGATATAGTGTCCTATGTTGCAATGAATGAAGATTTAGCGTCGTGCTAGCCGCATGTAACGGCAGTCTCACAACGTGTCCCGCAAAAATTAGGTCCAAACATCCAAACATATCTTCTCTCGGTAAATCCCACAGCAATGACAAATTCTAAGTTCTAGATCCAGACTTCAAAGCAAAGAAATGAAACTATTAAAGATATGAAACATGTAAATCACTGATAAACTAAACTTCGATAATCGAGAATATGCGGTACAAGAACAACCAATTCATAGCTCTGTGTTCTACTCCGGTCTCTGATTTAAACGTCTGTCACTCTCTGTGTGGTCACAATTGAAGAGGTGGATTCCAAAAAGTCTCCCCCCCCCTCCTTTTTTTAAGATTTTAACTTGCTTTATTCACGTTTTAATTTATTTCTTCAAGCCTATATAATAACTGCGTAAGTTTATTTAACAGGCTCTCCTAAGTCTTGATTTAGTATCTGCATATATTTTTTTTCCAAGCGGATCTAAGGGCGTCAAATTTATTTTATCAGTTTTTGTCATTTTTATCATAACTTGTCATTTGGACTTAGGGCCAATTTGGAATCCATCTCTTCAATTATGTGCTGGCTTCATGTGGTAAGAGTTCCATCGTATGACGGTCTATGTAGATCGAGGCGGAGGACGTGAACATAGTACATCTAACAAAGTGTACAAGAAATTAACAGAATACGACAACATCATATAGTCGCCGCAGCCATTTAGTACCCTAATTCCAAGCTCTGCATTGGATGTCTCTTTTTTGCACGCATCAATACTTGTAATGCCACGCACTGTTACGTTTTCATTGCGAAAATTGTCCTTAGCGACAATTTTATCTTTATGCAGACATTAATAGATTGACTTCTATCAACATTATCCACATTGAATAAATTTTCATCTATATGGTGACTTTTAATCAAAACAAATTGAAATTACTATATGTTCATGAATTCATCAATCAAATACAGTATGACAACGTTGTTTTATACTCCACGTGGAGTTGACATGGGCACGAAAAAGCTACCGCATCAATGGTGAACGTATAACTGGTAGAAGTGAAAAACTTCAATGGTGAATCTATCACTGGTAGAAGTGAAAAACCTCGTAAGTCCTGAAAACCAAAATTTTCAGGAATATAATAAAATTGTTCTGCGTTAAATCTGCTAGACATGAACAAACGCATGATTCATAAAACTATTTCACAATCATTCACATTCATTCATTCATTCATTCATTCATTCATAAAATTTAACAAACAATTATAGCTAAATTAAGAAATCATGAAAGGTCATACACAAGTGAACAACCCACAACATAATTAAGAAGCTAGGTCTTCACAACACACAATGACATAGACCCCATATCTGAAGATGACACACACCGAGTGTCGAAAACGTTAATATAAATCCAAATATTAAGATAAGCACAGGTGGAAAACAAAAAATTGATATTATAATATTAACAAACAACAGTTTTGTTGCATTTATAAACATTTTGGTTCTCAGGATTTACGAGGTATTGCACTTTTGCCAGCGATATCTGAGAAGGCCTAAGGAATAAACAAACTCAAAGAAACCGTCCGCTTTGACAGCTACTGGGTATTATTTGAACAAGGATACTGTAACCATGTATTCGACTCAGAAGAGCACTATTTTAACGAGTTCCCTGCAATCGAAATAATTTTAAGTCTGCACTTCCCCATGTCACGCGAATAGCTACCCAACTTGCTCCTGTATTAGCGCCTTAATCTAGTTCCTCCAATTGCTACGGTTCGATTATCGATATCTGAAGAACGGGACTCAGTCTTAGATTTAGTCCCTATGATTCTGAGAAATGGCGCTGCCGGGACTGGCGATTTAGAATGCCGTGCTTCGTAAACTAGAGCTAAGCGATGGTTTCATCTGTGCTCTATTAGGCTACATCTTTTCTCTCTAAAAATAACCAAGTCTTATTATTGATACGGCGTACCTTGCAGTAAGTCTAGTGGCAAACAGACCAAATTCTTACAAGAATGAGAGATGCACATACCTTTACAGATTTTGACCCCTCGTAAATCCCCATTTCTCATGGCAGTAAACAATACAATTATATTATTGCGTCATTACTGCTTCATCAGTTCACAAAATTTTAAGGAATTGCCTTAAACATCATCCTAAGTAAGGGATTTGGCCGTATACTTAAGAGTGTCTAATGCAAAGCACTACGCAGTTTTAACACCCTGTGGAAATGGGTGGGGGAATCCTTGCCGCGCTACACCTGTTAGATTGAATTTTAAAATTTTAACAGGAATTATATGCACTACAGGGATGAAACTAGCGTCGAGAACAAGAGTAGCACATGAACCTGTGAGTTCGGCTCCGGACTTACGACATTCATCCCGGAGCCAACAGCAGCGCTGAGAAATTGAGTCCATTTGTTATTCCCTTTTCTCTTCATCTTCCGCACCTCCTGCCTTCAACATTCTTACTCTTTTCGTTATTTATTCAATCCCAATTTTCTATTTTCATTCACGTCTCATCTTTCTTTCCGTCCTTCAAACGTAGCTTTCTTTTCACGCCTTTGCTTTCTTTTGTCTACGGTTCTCGGTACTTTGTACCCAGCAAATAAAGAGTCCAGGTTCGATACGAGCCAATCTGTGAAGTTTGTGGTATCATAGGCGTGTTTGCTGCCCATTTCCACGTTGGTGACCCGCGTTAGGTTATCGGCGAGTCAGAATAGAATTTATGATGGAATATATGATGTTGCGAGCACATTTTCATTAGTGGTTCCATTATTATTATTATTATTATTATTATTATTATTATTATTATTATTATTCTTTCGCGATTCATAATCGTCTTAACACAAGGCCACCGGTATAGCTGTCGGCTAAGGCGCTTACCTGCCGATCCAGAGTTGCGCTCGGGCGCGGGTTCGATTCCCGCTTGGGCTGATTACCTGGTTGGGTTTTCCCCGAGGTTTTCCTCGACCGTAAGGCAAATATCAGGTAATTTATGGCGAATCCTCGGCCTCATCTCGCTATCACCAATTTCATCGACGCTAAATAACCTCGTAGTTGATACAGCGTCGTTAAATAACCAAGTAGTAGTAGTAGTAGTAGTAGTAGTGGTAGTAGTAGTGATAATAATAATTCTAACACTGAAATTACCATCCTGTATCATGTTTCCATGAGAACAATCACATGGAATTCTACGGAGAACATTCCATGGACTGAATAACAGAATGTGCAGGGATAGCTCAAATAAATGTGTGTGTGTGTGTGTGTGTGTATTCGGATATGACACTATGTAAGGCAATTACAGAGCAAATTTTCTACTTCACAAAATAACACTTTACCGTGACATCGGTGTTTGCAAGAACACATATTACCTTGAAGGAACAAACGAACGTGCAACTAAGATAATGATTAATTGGATTACAACATCTTCAGTCTCAAAAACAATGTCATGAAAAGGAGCAGACATTAAATGAGAAAGTAAATGTTCATGAATGTTTTTTTTTTAAGTTAAAATTAGCACTCCCCGCAACTTGTTCTACATCGTGTATCATAAATAATCCCTGAAAAAAAAACAGGGGATATTGCATTGCATTATTGCGAACTACAAAATAAGAATACTTACGTAGGCTACTACTACTACCAGTCTGCAATCGGTTTGCTTTCAAAGTTAATTTACCGCGCTCAACATGTCAGCACTGCACTATTTGAAAGTATGTTAAATCAAAGAAAACAATTCGGTCTCAACTTATCAACACTGCAATCTGTTTCGGATAGCATCTGAAATAAAAATACATTCGATTTCAACCAAGCACAATACTCTGTTATTGATAGCATTTGCAAGGGAAATAAATCAGGGCTCAACCCATCAGCATTGCTTTCTAAGCGTAAATTATTTTAGAGCACAATCAACTCTGCACTAGATTCTGAATTACATTTAATTGCAAGAAACATTTTTCGGAGTCGTACTATTAGTACTGCACCAGGTTGTGGAGAAGATTCACTTGCGAGAAAATTATTAATGGAGCACAACGTAGCAGCATTGCACTCGGCTCTAAATGACGTTGACTTCCATTCTAACTTTCATAGTATGCCATCAAATAAAACAAAATCAATGGCAACGAAAGGGAAGGAAACAAGCATGTTCCAAAACAGAAATTAATAGTTAAATAACGTTGAGAGATACACAGACAGACATCTCGATAATAGAATTCCAATAGCCGAAGTAAAAGGTGGGGATGGTAACATTAAAAATTTCATTACAATGAATTGCATTATTACTAGTGCTGTCGAGCGATCGAAATATTTAAACGATTAAAGATTTGAATTTAATCGATTAATCGAGCTTTGATCGATTTGAAAAAAATTAATATACTGTAATACACAATTATGTTTAAATGTAATTTGTGTTTGGTGGTAAGTATAAAATGTAGTAGGGGAGTAGTGGGTACAGTGAGACACAAAATATTAAGACATATGTATGCAAGTGATAATTCAAGTATTTTTAAAATCATGTGCAATAGAAATAGACTTTAAAACATGGAGTACAATAATACATAAACAAAAATGTTAATAGACAAATGACATAATATACAATATGTGTTTGTCAAAAAAATGCAAATGTCTCACTGTTCCCATTCAGGAGGGTGCAGTGAGACACAGGAAAGCTTGCTGTCTCTTTATCTTGACATGTTCTGTAGGCTTATTTAAAATCATTTTGATGTCTGACTTCGAAACCATTGAAACATCTGGAACATTTGGAAAAGTGAATTTTTCATGACATTTCGAACTTTTGCGAAAAAATGAAATGAATTTTTGGTGACAACAAAGCATATAATTATAAGAATTTAATTTAATTCTTTGTTATTTTTTAACATTTTCTTAAATTTTGTGAATAATTTTTTATTTATGAAACCATTAAAATGTAATGTATCCATTACTTTAAGCTATAGTTCCTAAATTAGTTACTAGTATGTTCATTTTTAATGTTAGTTACTGGTAAATGTATTATAATCACAGTTTGTTTTTGCAAATCATTGGTACATAGGAACAGTGAGACGTCTCAGTGTACCTTCAATGGCATGTCTCACTGTTCCCTTTACGCGTAGTTCGTTTAAAAATGACCCCATCACTTCAAAATTAAAACAAGAAAGACGAAACTTTGCCAAACATAACCTCAAATACCATAGTATTAGGTAACAAAACATTCATATGTATATCTCAT
The DNA here is from genome assembly GCF_040183065.1 of Periplaneta americana. Classification (NCBI taxonomy): domain Eukaryota; kingdom Metazoa; phylum Arthropoda; class Insecta; order Blattodea; family Blattidae; genus Periplaneta; species Periplaneta americana. The sequence goes on along the minus strand of NC_091131.1, from coordinate 60,857,369 downwards.
TTGTATATCCAATATAACCTTCATTAAACAAAAGCCAAAATTTTACTTATAGAGTGAAAAATTACGAATTATTTTTTCATCACTCACCTTTATAACTAGAATAAAATCGAGTATTAAAATACTGTTACTTTACTCATGCAACATACAACTCCACTGTTACTAGCATCTCAACATCAAAATTTACCATCTAATAAAAAATGTCTCACTGTTCTCCCTGTCTTACTGTACCCACTTCTCCCCTATATATATTATGTATATACTGTATATGTTTCGTATCGTGCGCACCGCTTGTTCGACAGTATACAATTTACTCCGCGCATTACATGTAATGCCGCGTTACTGCCGCGGCGTGTCGTGTATTTCCAGCCTAACAGGTATCGAATGAGAGTAACAATTTACTTCCTCACGAAAACTTTATCGTGGACAATGCATAACATGAATTTGTAAGAGGGAAAGTATGCTCAGATTTCTAGAAGAACTGGAAACGATCAAATTTTATACGACTGTGAATGTTTAAGTTTCCTGGCATTACAATATAGGCCTAATATAATCATTGCAAGAAAGCCAAAACTGATCGGTAGTCATCCTAGCAGGATCTGTAGCATATCGTACAGGATAGCTACAGATATATTAGAATAGCTCAAAAAGCACACTAAGCCTGTGTATTCAGAACAGATTAACGGACAATTCCTTGAAAGGAGATTTTTTCATTTCGCGAATTAATTTTCTACGGGTGTCATGATTTGTAACCTATGCTGTCTGGTGACAATTCAACACGACCCTGATGTTGTAGTATTACGTCTTCTCAACAAAGAGATGAGCACTCTTATCAATGGCTCAGAAGAGCTCAGCGGAAATTTTGAACGAGTGAGCGAGTTTTCGCAAAATTATCCAAAATCAAATTTCTTGTAAACTGTTTGAGACAGCCTGCGCTGTGGTTTTGTGATTCGCAACTCGCAATCAGTCACACGCGGGGGTGTCAGCACTTGATTGCTAATCGACAAAATTTTGTTCAATTCCGAGCAGCGGCTGATTGACAATCCACTCGGGTCTAGTTTATTTTATTAACCTCAAACCAACAATCACCACTTGAAACATCTACATAGCCTACATGTGATGCCCTGTTCTAATGAGAATATTCAGTCACCGTGCACGACGACGAAACGAGAACGTGGATCTCCGTTGGAGAAAACCACACCGAAAGCATATACACGATCAGTTATGGAAGACCGGGACAACACAGTGTCTTTCAATAGCAGGCACGCGCACCCTTCGGGATGGAAATATCGTCAATTCGAGTACTTTATCAGAGCAAATAAAAATGAGTACGATATGTATGCTTTTCCACTTTGGCAGCTCGTGCCGTGGGGTTCACTCAATAAAGCCGCCATGTTGTCGCATTCCCCTGACCTCAGTCAGCTCTCCATCTATTGTATTTCTTGCGGCGCCCCATCATCCGAGTTCGTAGAGTAACAAGGTTCCATGTGCACAAGGACGTAACATGGACCAAAGTCAAGAGGGATCAAACTGTATACTTCTATAACGTTAATTTCCGACATACCGCGAGAGAAGACCATCTTATTAGACATACTAAGAATTCATTACTCATAAAAATTATTAAAACTATGATTAATGAGGCAGGAGAGTGGTTATTTAATCATTCATTTTAATGCTGAGACTAAGAAATAACGCTTAGTTTCCTTGATTTCAAATGTACGTCAAAATCAACAGACGTGTGTTAATACGAGCTTATTAACATTGAATAAAAATGCAATAAAAAAGGAGGAAGTATGGATACAATAATATAAGGCTTTAGGATACATCTGTGACGATAACTATTCTGCCACTCATACTTTCGATGCATTCGTCTGTAAATATAACTTAGCTTAGGTATTCATAATCTATTCTATGTCTTTTGGAATCAATTCTTAGAACTCCTTGATTAAGAATTTATCCTGTAAATTCGGAGATTTTTAATCTACTCTTCAGAACTTGCGGTTTTTAATCGATTCTCCAAGTTCAATTACTATTTCTCAATCCCTATCATTTTTTGGAACCTACTCTTTAAATCCTGTTATATTTAGAATCTATTCTTCAAGCTGTGATTTTTGGATTCTATTATAAGTTAATCTCTATGGGCCGTATTCATAAACATTCTTAGCGCGGGCTTCCGGTGGATGATCAGCGAACTAACGTTTTTCGTATTCATGAACCAGTCTTCTTAGCGATATGAAATGATATGAATCCTGTACAAGTAACCAGTCGATAGCCGGGGCTAGTTTAGCACGCTCGTAGAGCGGGCTAGCGAAATGTCTATGCATAGCACCCTATGTTTCTTTATCTTGACCTCCTCTTGTAGATCTTTGTCATTAAAATATAAATGAAAATTAACAAAACCCGACAACCGAGTAGAATTAACGTTGTCTATATATCCCAACATAGAACTTCAAGACGAAATATTAAGCCTTATACATTTTAATTTTTCTAGTATAACACAACATAGTACAATCTCACCTCAATAAATTAGTCTCCCTTGAGGGAATGAGCATGGGCTGGGGAATTCCCTCGCTTGTAGGCCGCTTCAGTGGGCTCACTGTACTACACGAAATGGAATGAGGTATATGCACTAAGGCCCCTCGCGCTACAGATTCTCTTGCGAGTCACATCCGAGCTCCCTACAGCCTATAGAATCCTTTTTACCTTTCCACGTAGCCAACACCACGGTCCCTCAATCCCGGTCCTACGACATACCCTGAGCATCAGGGGAGGGCCCACGGTACTTAGCACTACCACCAGCAACTGATGACCACATATCACGAGGTCCAAGTTCGGAGACGGCCGCAGCCGATTCTACTTTGCATGCAAGCCGAAAATATAGGAAAGAAACTGAGATAATGAAAGAGGGGAAGAGTTATGATAGTGAAATGAATCCGAGGAACTGCTGGTAACTTTCGGCGTTGGACGTCAGACTCATCTTGTCATTACACACTTCCCCTTGTCTCAACCAGGATTTGAACCCGGGCCGGCTCGTATCACGGTCAGACATCCTTACCATCACTTCACACACTCTCCGTTACACACAATCTCGCCTCTCGAACTACTACATAGAACAGTACAGTTAAAGTTTTAATCTTTAAATAATTACTCAGAAGAATTGTTTTTATGTAGTTTCATATACAGTAATAGCATACATCCTATACTTTCACATTGATTGATTCTTGGCAAATCTCGTGCCCCACGACTGCCACATACACAACTCCAATGTAGTCAAGAAACAATTTCACAAAGCTTCATCCGACTTAGCCCACTCCTGCGCTTGTTGTCAGATTTTCTTTCTTCACTGAAATTCCTTCACCAATCCGTCCCTTTTTCACTGTGTTTTATTTCCTCTCCTTCCTTCCTGGCAGCATCTTCCATACCAGATCTCCTCTCCTTTTGTAAACCACAAAATGGCAAAAAAATTGAAAAAAATAAAGGAATGACCACATCAAGGTAGACGCAGTCTGCGCAGCACAGTGCAACAACGTCTCATAATCACAGTTAATAGCGAGCGTGAGACTCAAAATCAGCACATTTATTGCCCCAAAACTGCGCGTAGTGCTACACTCCGCAGAGTGGATTTTGAATTCCGGTGGAGTGACACATCACATACCTGTATTTGGTGTTTGTGGACAAGGATAGAGCAAGACACTGTAAATTAACGTACTCAGAGGAATGTTAGCGAATTATGCATACGAGTATAATGAAAAAATATAAAATACAATCATTTCTCACATGGATTAGACATCTGGACAGTTCAGTTCTCAAACTGTATCCATCGGGTTTGTAGTAAAGGGCTAACTTGCGGTAAAGATCGCAGTTCATCTTTTCTACATGATATGTTCAATTTTTGTTACTGGTAATTATTTGCACTATATTGTACATTTACGTTTTACTTTCGACGAATGCCTTCATTCCTCAATAATATTTTTCCTTTTTGCTTACTACTGTCTTCTAGATTTGATTTGCATCCATTCTTCATTTCAGTACAAAAATGTCGATACGGCCATATAGCCTAATTCCATAGCGTATCTTTCATCGTCAACATCAACTTCAACAAATCATCATCATCATCATCAATGCATTGCCTAATCATCTTAAAGCTTTGAAGAACCATGAGAAAAGGTTTAGAAAATAATTAACAAAATTTCTACATACTCATACCTTCTACACAACTGATGAATTGTTTATGCTTGTAATTGAATTATTCTACTTCATATGAAATGTACAATTTTGTACAGCCCAACTAAAATTTGCTTGTAAATTGAATTAATCTGTTTACTATGCATTGAATATTTTTGTGTAACTTAACTGATGAATTGTATATGCTGTAAATTGAATAGTAGCCTGTGTAGCTAAAGTGATGAATTGTACAATGTTGTATAGCTTAACGAAATTATGCTTGTAAATTGAATTTATTTATTTACTATGTATTGTATATTTTTGTACAGTTTGCCTGATGAATTGCTTATGCTTTTCATTTGAATTAATTTGCATGATATGTATTATCAATTTTGTATATCTCCACTGATTGAATTGTTTATGCTTTTAAAATTAAATTTACTTACTTCTATGTATTATACCTATTTTATAGCTCAACTTATGTATAATTGTGGCTGTGGTTAGGCAGGAGTGGAACAAAATCCTAAGGGAGGCCAAGGCTAGACTACAAGGCCCGTAGTGCCGAAGGAGGAGGAGGAGGAGGAGAAGAAAAAGAAGAAGAAGTATAATTGTGTATGTTCGTAAATTTAATAATTTGATTGCTATGTACTACTATTTTTTTGTAGAGCCACCAACGTAGCTCAGTCGGCAGACTCGCTGGCCTGCTGATCCGGAGCTGCGCTCGATTTTGATTTGGATCCCCGTTTGGTCTTAATTGTTTTTTTCCGAGGTTTCCTCCAGCCTGGGTCGGATGCCAGTCCTCGGCCTCGCCTCACTTCATCTCGCCAAAAAACTGATATCTTGTAAAATTTTGAGTTGTTCCACATCTTAAAGTTTCAATGCTAATGTAAGATCTATGGAATACAATAAAGGAAATGAAACAAAAAAATGAAATATCGTCTTGACTTAAAGCTTTCAATACCAGCAACTCTTCATAAAATAATATCTTTGTTTCCTCTTGAAGTGCATGGAAACATATTATACTAGTGTCTTTTGAAAATAAATTTAGCCACTAGCACTGGTGTACGCGATATATTTACTTCTTTTATATTTATTAATATTTCCTTTAAGTTTGCCACATAGGAAAAAGTGGCCATATTGTTAGTACAAGAACTCCAAGCATATCTATGCTTTTTTTTTACTAATGATATGATAAATGCATTCTATAACCAACTTATTTAATTTTCCTGTGTTAGTTAAAACTACTATGATTTTTACCTTATTTAACGACTAGTGTCCGCTTAATTCCGCCATTTCAGATTTCTAGCGAGGTCTTACGCTTGTTTTCGGTTTATTCTTGTTGGCACCTTGGTGGGGGTGTGTTTATGATCCGTAGTGTTGTGTCAAAAATAGTATTTGTTCTGAAATTTAGTTACTCCCATTCTGAGGATGTGCTGTGCATGTACGTACTCGTATATTACATAATGTTATAGAGCGTTGTAGTTTCCGGCTTTCCAATGTGTAGGATTCCCATATCTGTTTCTATTTTGCTGTAGTTGTGGTTGATCTAGTTCTACGTACGTGGCAGTACTGTGTGATTTGATTATGGCTGTGATGTGTTCCTACACACTGAACCGAAAAGTCAGAAACCAAACACACTAGAACAATATGAAATACACGGACACACAAAAATATATGCACAGCACATCCCCAACACGCAACTAAATTTCAGAAAGCACACCCCTTTTGACAACACACCTATTATAAACACGCCCCTACCAAGGCACCAACAAGAAGAAACTGGAAACAAGCGCAAGACCTTACTAGAAATCTAAAGATGGCGAAAATTAAGTCGAAACTAGCCATTAACTAAGGAAAAGTAATACTATAATAGTTTCAATTAACATGTTATACAGTTAAAAAAGTTTTTTTTAAATAACAAATCAATAGTGATGTTTTAGACGTGTATAATCAAAATGTATAATTTTGAAATTAAAAATTGAACACTGGTATAGTTTTATAGGTAAACCACAAATGTGGGGTCCTAATTCCTACAAGAGGTCGAGGCCGAGGCCGAGAACGAGCAACAGTAGCAGCAGCAATAACAAGCCCAAAATGGAATGAAGTTACTTTCTGGCTCATTCCTGTCTCGTGTCCGAAGTACAAGACTCCCACCCTTCACTGTCTTTCTCCTTTCCTTTTGCTTTTCTGTATATCATTTCTTGACATTCGATCCGTATCCTTTATCAATTTGTATAATTTTCAAACTGGCTTCTTCAGTTTTACAATCTGTTCAAATTTGTTTTCAAAAAATTCATACGTGTAGCTTTAAAACTTTGGAAGTTTTTTCCTTTAATGGTAACTCTCGTCATGAACAAAATTCTTAAAATCATTTCTAGGAATAAGTTCCAACCAAACGACATATCTACACACACAAATTTCGATGTGATGAACAGGAAGGAAGGCGAAGACGCACTTGTGGATATTGTCTCGTCCGTTGCTCGCAGCAGCATCAATACTTCGTATGGTACAAAATTAGAACGTAAAAACTCCGTCAACAAAACACTGCGTTACACAAAATTATTAAAACACAAGTTTCAATTACGGTGTCCAACAATATTATCCATATTTAGTATCTACACATAATCAGTAAGAGCTATCTAATCAGTTGAATGTAATCAGAGAACCGGATTTCGGTCCTCGAAAGGTCTTTTGAGATCTGTGATGACTGGCGAGCATGTTTCCTGAATGTCAGACTGCTTCCCGTTTTACTAGGCCCCCATTATAGACATCTAAATAGTGCCTGTCTATACTATAAAACCGTACTAAGAGCAATACTGACTCTCACTCCAATCAAACAAGATCAAAGCGCTCTGGCGGAGCACCCTAACGTGTTTGCTGTGCTCTTAACATGTAGTACCTCAGTTCGAATCTCTATGGACTCTCACAGGACCACACAACACTGCAAATTTTCCGCCTCAGTGGCCCTCCAATAAACGATTTTTTAATACATCTATGTTTCCTTGATTATTCTTTGGTTGGGATACTCTCTCTCAAATTTCTCTGTGCAAAGAGGCTTTCAAAATATCCATAAATGAGTTTGTGTTCCAAATAATGAAAGTAAATTCCTTTTTCTGGGCTACACACAATTTTTTCCCTTCTTCTTTCTACATGAAACTGTGTTCCAGGTAAAAGAGAAAAATTGCAACTTTTTACATGAAGAGATTACACTAACGCCACTCGTAATACCATGGAAACAGGGATGTTAAAATGAATTTCGTGTCTATCTCGTTTTCTAAGCGGTTCGTCTCACTCTGTTCTCCATTTAATGCAACTCGAGATTTTCCACACAATAGTTATGGAAATATTGGGTATATGGGTTTTGTAGTACATGAATATAAAAAAATGCAGTATAAATGTTCAAGCAGGCCTACATATTTTATTTTATTACTTTAATTAGAGTATGCCAGTAGGAGACTTTCCACGCAATCAGAAGAAATTTCCTTAAAGCCACCGTCTTTTCTTCTTTTAAGCCAAAACATTCATCAGATGTAGCTCTTAGCTCTTAGAGGTGGGATTTGACAGCGTTTTGCCTCACAGCTTCGAATTTTTGTGATGGATGTGAAGTCAGCAATCGCCTGTTTAGCCTTGGCACTACATGGGTTATCTCGCTATGGATTATTTTTCAATGACACATTGAAATGACAAGAGCATCTGTTGATAATGTACTGACTCTGAGCCCATTTTAAATACTAATGTACCTATATAATTATACACCCCGAAAAAAATGTAAGCTATTTCTGGCAGACAATTGGAACGATAAGACGAGTTTTTAATTAATCTTAATTCTGTGAATTTCGAACAGATGGTGGTAAGAATAGTGATTATGATAGCAAAGCCATTATTATTACTATTATTATTATTACATTGCCTATGCCAGCTTACGTTTATTAGGGTAGTTCATCAAAGACCTAATCATTCTATTTTACAAACATAGAGATCACAAAATATTAATTTAAAAAAGAATGCGTTTGAAGGTATCTCGTCCAAGTCGTTACTACATACGAAGTACACTATCTACCAAAAAGTAATTGAGCACTGTTTTTGCCCCTTTAGAACCTCGTGGTACCACCTCTTGTTGCTATAACAGCAGCCATTCTGTCAGGCATGCTCTCAACTAGTTTTTGTAGGATATCCACTGGAATGCGTCGCCATTCCTCTTGCAACATGGCACTCAGTTGGACAATGGAAGTTGGCCGCATCTCCCGAGACCTCAATCGCCGGTCCAATTTGTCCCAAAGGTGCTTAATGGGATTGAGATCAGGACTCCGTGCAGGCCAGTTCAACCGGTGAACATTATTGTCTGGATACCACTGCATAGTAGCGGCCGAAACATGGGGCCAACTCCAATTGTCCAACTGAGTGCTAAGTTGCAAGAGAAATGGCGACGCATTCTAGTGGATATCCTACACAGACTAGTGGAGAGCATGCTTGACAGGGTGGCTGCTGTTATAGCAACAAGAGGTGGTACCACGAGGTTCTAAAGTGGCAAAAATAGTGCCCAATTACTTTTTGGTAGATAGTGTATAAACTAACTGGATTTACAGACATATGGAATACAAAATATAAATTAAGAAGGAATGAGTTTCAAGTTCTTTATTCCAAGTAAATTACTGCATTTCACTAGCTCTGAAATTTTCAGACTGTGATTTAAAGAAAGAAGTAAATGTTATCTGGGTCTGTATGCGCTGCTGTTCTTTATGTACATCATGACGCATTTCTTATAAAGCAAGATACAGTTTTTGAAAGCTCAGATTACAGTCCACAAATTCAGTTAACTTATCTAAATGAATCATATGATAGATAATTTGAATTTATCATATTTTTCACTCTTTGCATTCATTTCTACCTTCAATGTGTGGACTAATAATCCCCAAGTGCCTTGCGTAAAAAAGAGAGCTGTCCGAATTAGAGGAGTTTTTAATGTAGTTTTGGAGTACGTCAAAATTAGTTGAAAAAAAAAACTAATAAGAGGAGAATCTTTAGGAGTAAGTGGAGTAACAAAAATCATGTGTTGACTGCTAATATATTACAGCAGATTTCAGAAAGCTACGACAAGAACAACAAATAACACCGTCGAAGAAAACAGAATATCTTTTTTGCAGAGGAGCGTAGCTAAGAAAACAAAGTGTTAAAATTGTGTCTAACGTTAGATATTCTATCCATAAAGTAATCGAAAGTTCAGGCAGTTTAATAAGTATAAATCTTAATCACTTAACATCGGACGCAACCGGCGGAGTTGGATATATGGGCATAGAAATTAAGAATTACGGTTCACCAACTAAAGAGAAAATAAACAAATTAAAACAGAATTCGGTAAGATAGACGATTTTATACGTGATTTACTTCGCCGAACAATATGTGAACTGTACGCGAAAGAGATATCGCCAACAGCAAACCGTCCTTAGCAACCTAAATAATGACATTCACAGCAGTGCTTAAAAGTTTTCTAACTTACAGCAGTGAATTAAATGTTTTTAAATCACTCTACATGACAACCAACATATTAGCAATAGTAAAATGAATATATATGAACTTCTTCGCCAACAACACAGTACAAAGAAAAGCCCTACAATTTAAAATTAAATTTACATACCAGTAATGAATAAAATATTGTATAGCATACTAGAGTAAACAGATTTTATGCGTTCGTGGAAATTATCACCCAAGGCGAAGCTGATAAAATCTAACTTTACTCTTTTGTACTATAAATTCTATAACTATTCAATGATCACAGTTTCAGAAAATTTTACCAGCGCAACATTCTTAATTAAGTATAAAATTCTGGAACTTCAATAACATGAGAATTTAACACTTATTATAGAAGTCTGCATTTTTTTGTTTATTTAGGCAAAACATGTTAGTGTACATATAAATATAAAGTGTTTTTAAAATAAGTTTGTTCATTTTTATACCAATTTTGTTTTAGTAATTATAAATTAAGGTATATTTACAAAGATAATACAGTCTTTCTGAAAATCGCGGTTTTACGGAACACAGTTTGAAAAACGTACGCAAATCACAATGACTTCAAGAATTGGCAACTCGGCTAAGGGTTTATCCCTTGCGCGTGCCTGCAGTTAACTGGTGAAGGGGATGAGGGAAGGTCGTCATGTTTTCGTGCGAAGTATACAACACAATACAATAACATTTTGTGCAATGACAGTTCATATTTTAATATAAACTTCACATTATCTTTCCGGGTTCTTTGATATGTCTAAGCGACCACAAAGCTCAATTTTACAAGTTTTTAGCAAAAAGTCGAATAGAGATTCTCGCGAGATTAGTGAAATATATCTTCGCAGCCACAGCGTGACGATTTGTCGCGAATATTCTTTTCGGAACTAGTTTCACATCCCCCTGTAAAAACTCAGCTGACATAATAATAATAATAATAATAATAATAATAATAATAATAAACATTTTAAATACCGATAATATAAATTGTAAACAATTTTAATAATGACCCCCCCTTGACAAAATTCTGCGTACGCCACTGTTTTAATTATTATGTACTTACAGCATTGGAGTGAGTCTGGTCCGTCTTGAGCTCCTTGTGATTGGAGAACTGGACATAGACGGCTCTTCCGCGCAGCTGCGCCATGCAGCTGGTGAAATACGTCACCATGGTGGAGGCGGCAACCTCGTCCGCCATCTCCAAGAACGCCTGCAACACAAACACACAATCATCACGTTGGGAAGTCTGCAAGACAATCCTCTTCGAGCCTTTGGGTCAATTATTTCATCACAAAATCCTCTCGGACACAATGAAAGGCTCTTTGTTGTAGTTTCCCTACGTCTTAAACTGCACTTACAAAGTAGGCCACGACGCTTCTATCCGCACTGGAATTCACTGCAAAATTATATCGGTCGAGAATATGTGGCAATCTGTTCGGATTGTAAGAGGAGGGCTGTGAAGGCTTTTCAAGGAACAATACATACATTGGACTTGAAATATATATATTTTTTTCAATATATCAAACTCTTTAACTACCACCAAAGAGCGACATTAGTCTACAAATTTCCGCCAACAAAAACAGAACTCTCTTTGAACTAATCTAAATTACTACTGTAAGCTGTTTTTTTCTTTACTTTCTTTCTGTACTATTCAACTCGCTTTTCTAATACTGTCGATTCAAATGGTCTTCTTTGAGCTAATATTTTTTTTATTTAATATTCTTTCCAAAATGCTGCCATACTCGTACTGGAATTTCTTTTCTTTATAATTAATAAGTCTGCTGTATATGTTATAAAACAATAAATCTAAGTTTCTACTTGTATCTCCCTCCCTATTCTTAGATGTTATTTCCGCTGCTTGGATATTTCTATCCTTTTACGAAGACTGCTTTCGCTTCAATAAATTATTATTACAGGCTACAGACTGCAACAGTTCCATAAACTTTTATTAGTATCCGTCACGAGTTGTATGAATGTAAGCATGCCTGTATGAGGGATGTTTTAGATTTTCGTCGAAGTCTTGTCCTCAGAATCTCTCTTTCGTTCTTTTTCGACAAAATATTCCTTACTAATAGTCCATATATCGAGTCCACCTAAGCCAATATAGGGTATCTATCACAATGACAATAGTAATATGCGTTACAAGAGAGGTATGTTGACGTTTTCATGTTCGAGGAAAAGATTGAAAAAGCGAAACGTAGTTGAGCTTTTTTACTTTCCGAGAACATGAAAACAAACATACCGCTCGTGTATCGTACATTATTTTGTGCGAAGATCGTTTATTACATACCTGAAAGAGGAATTTCTAATTAGTTGCAATGAAATCTCCATCTTGGTTTCTGTTCAATGACGGCAACTTTGGAAAACAAATATATCTATCTTCAACATTGTCCCTATAAAATGTTTTGTGTTTACTATACTGCAGCAGGCCGTGATATACGTCTGTCTTTCCCCCCCCCCCCCAGTCTATGATGAGTCTGGAATCTTGTTGATTTTTTCACGGCTTCTTTAATATTACTTGCATTACAAATGCAGTAACTTTTGTGGTGTTTTAGAGTTTTACTTAATTTCTGCAAATATTTAAAAACAATAATTAACAGTGCAATTTAGGTGAAATTGCAGTGTTAAGTTTCCAATTTATAATTATTACTATATTGAACGTCTTTAAAAATAATATGTTAAAAGCCTAAAGCAGTAAAATGAATATGGCGCTTAAGCGGTAAGAATAGGGAAATTGTTATGTGTGTTACGTTGGGAATACTGAATGTGGAATTTCACACTTACCGCGTATTGGTTTTGTGCGGAAAGCAAGCAAATACGCACGATCTCGCACAAAATAATATATCATCATCCTTAAATGTGAATATGGAGAAGGATGGAACGTGTGAAATGGACAGACAGAATAAGAAACGAAGCTGTGTTGGAAAGAGTGGGTGAAGAAAGAATGATGCTGAAACTGGTTAGGAAGAGAAAAAGGAATTGACTCGGTCATTGGTTGAGAAGAAATTGCCTTCTGAAGGATGCACTGGAAAGAATGGTGAACGGGAGAAGAGTTCGAGGTAGAAGAAATCAGATGATAGACGACATTAAGATATATAGAGCATATGCGGAGACTAAGAGGAAGGCAGAACATAGGAAAGACTGGAGAATGGTGGGTTTGCAGTGAAAAACCTGCCCAGACCTGCCTTTGGGCAGAACACAATGAATTAATGAATACCATCTATGCCCTAGACAGGATTTGAGACCACGGGCGTTGAGACTATACGCCTTGGCTGCGTACACAGCGTTCAGAAAACAAGTTAGGCCTACATTCATTGTAAAAAAAAATCCAACATCCAATCGTATTTGTAGAAATATTCATTTTGCTTCATCTCTAACGTGTACTCATATTTACACGTTGGTTGTTCCGCCGTTTCTAAAGTACAGTACTACAGATTCAAAGTATGCGACAAGATGGTAAAGCAGCAATGATGGATTGGCAGTGACGTTCGAAACTGGAGTATTATGCTTGCACAATAATTCTAAGCAACACACATTTCCCAGAGCCCGGTCATACCACAATTAGGTCTCTACAGCTGCTCTCACACCACCATATGTTCGTAAGTTGTCTCGAATTTCTTCGACTTATAGATAGTTGTACAGTTCTGATATCCTTTAGTCTTTCCTACTCTTGTAATAGTTTTAAATTATTTTTTGTCTCTGAACGGTGGGGTAGCATCTACGAAGGACCTCGTCTACAGTATTCCGATAAAAACCTCGTAAGCCATTGTGCTCGAGTAGACGCTTAGCCAAGAAGGAAAACAAAAATCCCAACCCTCATGAATCACCACTGCACAGAATGAAACAGCTACTAGCCATATTTCAAAAACCCCTGTATTCTCTTTGTAGACTACTACTTGTTTAATTTTGTTGAAGTGTTTCCAGCATATTGTGACATCAGCGAGCTAACCTTCCCAGTAGGTGTATAATAAAAATGTCCTCACATTTCTCCATACTAAGAAATAATCAAATCATATCGAAGCACAGTTTCTTTTTGACGAGCCACAAAGGTAATCGATAAGTCACAGTCTGTAACAGTTCCTCTACTAGAAAATGTTTCGTCTTTCAGTGTAAACAGGTGTTCCTTTCATCGACTCCAATCTACTGTGAGCTCATACAATTTTAGAAAACTCATCTCGACGGGATCCGAACCCAACTGCATCGCTTAAATAATACGGCAGCCTTCTGTATCTCGATAGGTGAAGATCTTTTTACCTAGAGCAGTACAGACACATTCCTGAGCCGGATATTAAACCTCTGCGTATATTCATTCCGAACGATCCTTAAACGACTACAAAAATAAAACAAGGGAGCCATAAAAGCGTCAAGTCGTGACAACAAGACCGGCACACGGGAACGCTTCCCGCGGCGGTTATCATCGATAAATTCGTCAAATGGTATTGCTTCCAATTTTCTCGAAAAGTGTTTCTTGTAAAAGCAAGGTATCCATGGCGACCACTTAGTCTTTGACGTTGGAGTTTTCTGCCTTCTATTCGAAGTCAAAACACTACCGATTTTGGTACAGGACCGGTTGGTTGCACAGTAGGGTAGTGATTCTCTCTTCAGAAGAGTCGGAGTTCGATTTCCAAACATAGTGACAACACAGTCTAGTATACAGTAACGAAGCTCAATACGTAGTAAACAGTATGCATCCGTAGATAGTTACTAACCACTAGTATCGCTACTATCGTCTCATTACAGACAATGCGAAATAGTACCTGCAAAGTCTTTTGTTCCTAGTACTCTCACAACTCAAGTTTCGTGACTGTATATACTAGACTGTGGTGACAAGATTCTAGTCTTCTTAAGTTCCTGTTGAAGTTACCGACCATTCCCGTCCAAATTCCACATTATATTCACCTGCAATTCAAAGCTTCGCTGGAAATATTAAAGGACAACGATAAGCCGATTAGTCTACGACAGTCTTATTATACATGTCTTAAGAAAATTAATTATTCAGAATTTTCTGAATTTCTATTAGAAAGGAAAATGAGACACCAAATCTGATCGCGTTACTTTAGTACCAAATATTTCCTACATATAATACTGTACAAATGAAATATACCTGGTCACTCCGCCCATACCTAAATATCATTACACCATTGAATCGTTAAAATGACCAAGGAACAGAAGCATTCAGACACATTTAAAACAAAACGTATACTGCGGAGAGACATGATATCGATGTCTCTGTTACCTTCGCATGCTCCGGCAGTAATCTTACAGCACGTCCGGCTGCATAAACGTCATAAAAGACGGCTACCAACCTCTTCTAGTAAAATATGTTTAGTTTAGTTTACTTTTGTAGTAGTAGTAGCCTATAAAGTAGTGTGTGCCGACCAGAAGAACACGTCTGAACGACACTAGGGGCGAGGCGTGACGTCATACTATGCTACTACTCACTTAAAAAGCAACAATCAGGTACTAAATCGTAATGCAAAGTCAACAATATGAGAGCAATGTCTTCAAGTGTCATATAGTTTAGAGTTCGTCTTATCGTCAGCCAACCACAAATCTAGAATCCACCAGCGAATCATACATCCCCTTCGAAGCCTCTCCGTTATCGCACGATTCAACAAAATTTTAATCAGTCATCTACTCCTAATAGGTTCAGGTCCTGTGAACAACATCTACTTCAATCGTAGTCTTCATTGTTTCTCTGTTAATGAGGCCCATTACGGTCCAAATATTAATGTTTTACGTTCTTATTATCGCAATTCTCATCTCTCTCAGATTTGTAAGGAATAAAACTTATTAATATCGAAATATGATTTTATGCAAACTGTAATTTCAACAGGCCTATACTGAACAAGATATAATATACAGTGTCCCCGGGATCAACGCTACAGACATAGTTTTATAACTCAACAACCAACGAACTGACCCAAATGTCGTTTGCTGTAAAAGACACAGGAACTCACCAAATTCTTATGATCAATAAATCCATATGTATGGCTAGGCAGACGTTCAGACGATATTCGGTTTCCCGCGATGAATATAATAAGTGTCGTTAACAAAAAAATTAACATTTGAAAATCTAGTGGAAATCAATAAGAATTGAATTACGGTGTTGCCATCATAAAAAACTTGGTTTAATTCTTCTGCCCTCTACTGTAATCAGTATTTAGATATATTTATTAATTACAACGTTAAACTTTTAGGTAGTGCTCGTCGCGAACACCATGTAGGCCTATTCTAATTACACAATATGTGAATAAAAACCCTTCCAATAATTCTAACTATACTAATGCTGAGAACAAAAATGAATGAATTCTTTTCTATTATTATTATTATTATTATTATTATTATTATTATGCACCGTATGTCTCCAGTGTCATAATGCCTAATGACTCTCTTGATTCACTTTTAACACTAATACCAGAGCGGGTAAACGCTCTGCTAATACTATAAAGATGAGATTCTGTAACGTAACCAAATTCAAATCTACCACTGACATACTTAAATGCAGAGAGAAGCTATAGGCCTTATAATAATTAAACATTTACGAGAACAAAACTACAGTAACATATAGTTATCTCGCGATTTTCGTAAGAAATTGGATCCGCGATGATACAACTCAGGTGCATCGGTTTTCCATGCCGGTGCGGTGCAAGTTGGAAAATGCCAAATACATCCGCCACGGATACCTTGCTTTTACAAGAAACACTTTTCGAAGCTTTTCTCAAAGAAATTTACATTTCTAAGAAACACAAAACATAACATTAATATATTTGTACTTAAGATTGCACACTTGCTCTTAAACATTTAATAAGGGCCGAGTAATTAAATAAAGACTGGGGAACGAATTATTATACACTGAAAGGTAGAGATGATGTGTCAAATAGGCTGATTGTTTATACATATATAACAGTTGCTAAAGTAGATAAAAGTTCAGTCAGGTATAAACAACTGTGACGATTCAAGGCTGCTTGAAACTAGAGTACCAGAACACAACATGAACGCATGGAGTCGAGTTCACAAAGATCATCTGTAATGTGTCTCAATTTTATAAAACAATGTCGATCAGCTTTTAGCGTTCCAAGTCACAGTTAATCGAAGGGGGGCGACCTATCATTTTCAAGTCGCAAAATCTTTTTAATATGTAATATAGTTATACCAATATTGTACGCAAATTTCACACAACAATCACAAGTTACGAGAAATCTGCTAAATAAACTAGACATTTCGAAAGTTTATGAAAGAAATATCAGCTCATTTTCCAGCACAATGACTTAGTTCCCTGTCGCTCTCACGCATCAAGATGACGACAGACCGGAATCGGTCGCTTTTCAACCGGATCCTCCGCCCCTCTCGCTCTTTCGACCCTATAAAATCGTTTTTTTCAGCGCTTGGACGATCGCGTGGAACCTAGTCTCGAACCGTCCGGCGGGCAGCCACTTGTTGGCGACATTCGAGTCGTCTTCACAATTAACACGAGCGCACCACACTGGTACGAAATCCGGGAATAATTGGACCTAGAAGACAATCAAAGGCGCCTAACTCTTCCAAATAACTAGTAATAAACTAGATTCTCAGTTAATATTCAACACTCCTTTACCATTCCTAACGGACTCGTGTTATTAATCACCGTAACATTCGCATTTGATGCAGATATCTATAGACATGATCACCATGGTGTTAACGACATAGTTTAGAAAAATAATGGACACACACACACAGTTCCTACAAATGAAAGATGAATCCACATTACCACCACCACCACCACCACCACCACCACCACCACCACCACCACCACCACCACGACGTGTACCCACCCACAAAGTTTTTCGTAATTTTATAATAACTCGGTTGTGAAAGGAATTCTTCTAAAACACGTACTTTCGGATTTACAATAAAACTTCCAAAGCTTTATCTTACTTCAGCACACTCAATGCGTGGTATCCTTGACGTCACAGCGACCGTCCAGTCGATATACGAACCTTTGCCAACATGAGCCTGTCAGCAAGAGTAGTCGTATCTTCTGGTCGTCAACCCCGAATGAAGTGTTTACGGGGTCCACAGCTGTGGACATTATTATTATTATTATTATTATTATTATTACACTACTGTCTGTGAAAATTGCAACACCATGAAGGAATCATGAGAACTGAATCTTTTTTTTTTACATAGGCTATTACTAATATTGATGCAAACAAAAGATTAACGTTTCAGATGAATACACATGAGTACATCAGTATTTTGTGAAAGCTCCATGAGATGCAATCAGAGCTGCTATACGTCGTGGCAGTGAATCAAAGAGGCTTTGGCTCTCTTCCTGGGAAATGGCCTGCCAGGCTGCTTGTATACGTGCTCACAGTTCATTGCAGTTGGCGCCTGGAGGTTGTTGACGGACTACTTGTCGACCAACAATATCCCATACATCTATACTAATAATAAATCTGTAGACGATACTTTTCTGGTAATTTTCGATTTTCCAAAAATAATTGGTCCCAACCACCCTGAAACCGAAAATCGCTGTTTTGAAATTTTTGTTTGTATGTGTGTCTGTATGTTTGTTACCTTTTCACGCGATAATGGCTGAACGGATTTCGATGAAAATTGGAATATAAATTGGCATTCAAAATACATTATTCAAAAGGGGGGGGGGTTATAAGGGGGCCTGAATTAAATAAATCGAAATATCTCGCTTATTATTGATTTTTGTGAAAAATGTTACATAAGAAAAAATTCTTTAAAAATCATTTCCGATAAGTTTTATTCTTTGAAAAATTTTGATAGGACTGATATTTAATGAGTTAAATGAGTTTTAAAATTAAAGTAACTGCCATCTAAGGCGATGTAATGAAATAAAGAACAAATGACTTCGTCTATAAGGGGCCTTGGTCAACAACAATCGAAAGCTATGAATCATAGCCTACAGAGAATGTTTCTGTGTTTGTATGAAGTAATATCGGAAGCTAAATTAACCGATTTGTGTCATTATTTCACCATTGGAAAGTGTAGTTTCACTATATGGACATAATGCTATAATGTTATTGAAGTAACTTCTGAGTAAATTGAGGACAGGTAAGATTAAAATAGCTTCTTATGCACATGAAACTTTATAGGTTATTCTGTATATTAGTTTCCTGTATTTCTTAAAATAACGTTTATCTCAGAGAATTAACGAACAACGAGAGTGTATTCATTTAGTATGCAGTAATAATATATTAGATTAACATTCCATTATTTTATAATCCAAATTTTAACTATGCTCAATTGAATCGTGTTAAAATACATAAAATACATATGCATTAAATGCAATGCAAAAAAAAATTGGGCAATGAGCCAAGCAGATTATGTTGCGCTGTTGTAAAATAAAATTTGTTCCCCCTGAGATTCAAGTGCCCCCATAACAAATTAAAAACTTACTTATCGGAGTACATCCGTTATCAACACACTTTTTATATAATATAATATAATATAATATAATATAATATAATATAATATAATATAATATAATATAATATAATATAATATAATATAATATAATATAAGTTATTTGAAGGTTTCAGAACCATAGTGGGCAAGCGCCATTTACTGAATACGTAGAAAACAAAGGTTAAAATTTATTACCATAATTCAATGGAAACATATAGCAAGTAAAATAAAGTATACACATTAAATCTAAATGATATGTCAATCTTCATTAAACTATGGTTGCATGTAATAAAAATTAAGAAACATGTTGAAGGAATTGTCATTGCACCAAATGAGTGGTATCTGGACCAAAATAATCCCATTTTAATTATTTAAATACAATTTAAATTAAGTAACATATTAAATGATTCATCCTTCTATCAAACACGAATGTTCCCTGGGTCAAATGTCCTATTTTAATTATGTAATTACTTTATATTTATTTCTAACGGGTGCAGCGGAGCGCACGGGTACGGCTAGTGTTGAATAAGGACATTTCTGGCGAACGGGAAGGCCACTGAAGAAGATAAATGTTCTGTGCATTGAAGAGAGCTTGAACATTCCTGGCAACATATGGTTGGGCATTGTCTTGCTGGAATATAGCGTCCGGAGTGCGCTCAAGGAAGGGTATGACCTGCCTCTACGTCTTCTATGTACCGGTTGCTGTTGAGTCTACCCCAATACGTAGAAGCCGAGAACGTGAATGATACCCAATGCCACACCACACCATCACGCCTGGTGTTCGGCCAGTACGACGCTGGACAATGCAGTCTGGATGATACCGCTGACCACGATATCGTCTAATGCGTATGCGACCATCATTGTAGTCCAAGTTGAAGCGAGATTCGTCTGAAAACACCACGTGTTGCCAATCTGCACTCAACTCTGTGTTCACGAGCCCACTGTAGCCTGAGAAGTCGATGAACCAGGGTCAAGCGAATCTGCCGCAATGGAGTGCGTGCAACAAGCCTTCTGCGAAGCAGACATCGTCGAACAGTGGCAGCAGACAATGCTACACCTGTTACAGTGTTCCATCGTTGTGCTAACACTTGTCATGAAGCTGAACTGAACGATCCGTCATTATCATGCGAACGAAGTGTCTGTCATCCCGTGGTGTCGTCACAGATCGTGATCCACTACCGGATTTTTGTTAAGTGTCCGATTCTCTTCGGTCCACTGCTTCCACACTCGCATCAGTGTAGTGACATGATGTGCCACACGACTAGCAAATAAATTAATAACAAGTTTACATATAAAATTTAAAACATTACTTGGAACAATATATTTATGAAGGAACCATATCGCGATACGAAGATCCACCTTCACGCAGGCCAACCATTCGTCCCCATATAAACTCTGTTGTTTGTTCATACTGCGATCTTTTAGCACGAGAGGAATAGTGACCCTTACAGAAAAGTTTACTGCCCGTTGACTCTTAGTACACAACAGACCTTTATTTATGTGACTACCACGACAGTTCAGAGGGCACTGCTGGGTTCAGAGATGCAAAATCATTTTGAAATTCTACTCACTTGCTTGTGATACCCTGCATTATATTTGGTATAATTTTCATATGCCTAGTTATGTTCCTTCTTGGTGATGCACTTTTTACAGACATTACTGTATTATTTTCTCAAGATAAGAAAACTCTTCGCTGCTGAAATGACAATAAAATGCCATAATACTCTATTGTCTTCCAATCACACATTTTTAATGTAATGTATTCTTCCGAGTCATCGAAAGTCTTGGTCTTCCAAGTAGCCTGCTACCGTGCGGTAGTTTTTCTGAAACTATCTCAAGTTTGTTTTCTTCTGGGGATTTACTATATGTCCTAAACACTTTGGCCACCATCACTACATTAATTAAAACCATAATAATCAATAGAGATGCCACTATTACCGACTCTTTTAATGATAATAATCTACGAATGATGGGATTCTTCTCACACAGCGTAAATTGCGTTTAATATTATTATTATTATTATTTATTATTATTTTGCTACTAATTGTAACATAAAATATAATATATACAGAAAAACTTTATCTCGCCCCTGAAAGAGTAGAACTCGTGCTCAGGGGCGGATTCCTGAATTGAAATTAATAATTATACAATACAATTTGTGTTATATATACTATGCAATTATAATATATAAATTTAAATTTACAATTTTTCAATTTTTATAAAATCCATGCATAACTTTTTAAATTTAATACTAGAACTATTAGAATTGACAAGATTAGGATATTTAAATATAAATTTGTTATATATTCTTGGGCCTAAATTACTACTATGATTAAATACTGTAACAGTGTTGCATTTTGGTTCAATCTTAAAGAATTCATACCTTTTGTTTCATAACTATGAGAATACAATTCAAAATTATTTCGATTTTTATGTATGAATTTTATTACTACAATATAATAAATTTGTCTTACGTTAAGTACATTAAAGTCTAAAAACAAATTTTGAGATGGAAAATCAATAGGTTTAAGAAGACATATTTTAATTATTATTATTATTATTATTATTATTATTATTATTATTATTTATTATTATTATTATTATTATTATTATTATTATTATTATTATTATTATTATTATCATAGCCATCATCATCATTGTTGTAGATTTAAAATTCTACACTATTCTACCTCAAAGTCTCACATAAAGTGTAGAAAATATCGGCAATTAATGTTTCCGAATAAATAAATTCGGAAATACGAGTAATACATAAAAAGCAGCTAACACTGCATGGGGCAAAGATCACAAGAACGAGTCAGGGATGCTGCAAAACTCGACAACTCAACGTCCTGACGTTACCTGGCTGTAACGACGCACTCAAGACGCACTGCGCCGCTCCACAATCCTTTGTATCCCCTTGTTTCAATGTTCCGTCTGCTAATGACGAAACATGCCCGCGGGCGACCCGCTCCGCCAGTACAGTCGCTGCAGCCTTCGCCGTATTTTTGTGCAGAATGAAAATGTTTCCTTTCCTAGACCGATAGTTTACATTTTGTTACAGAATATTTGCTCCACCAATATTTAGTTTACACTCGTAATATCAATGTGTCGTCATACAGTACATCAAGACTCAGACGTCGATGTTAACACCAAAGACTTCCATGGTTATTTGTACACGAGTTAATACACTTTCGGGAACATCAATTTTGATGATACTGTTCTGGATAGTAGTTAATGACAGCTGTGGTAGCAAAAGTTGCTGTCTGATGCCGTTCGACTTACTAGAGGCCTTCCTTACTTATGGCTTTTAAAGAACCCGAAGGTTCATTGCCGCCCTCACATAAGCCCGTCATCGGTCCCTATCCTGAGCAAGATTAATCTAGTCTCTACCATCATATCCCACCTCCCTCAAATTCATTTCAATATTATCCTCCCATCTACGTTCCGGCCTCCCCAAAGATCTTTTTCCCTCTGGTCTCCCAACTAACACTCTATATGCATTTCTGGATTCGCCCATGTGTTACATGCCCTGCCCATCTCAAACATCTGGATTTAATGTTCCTAATTACGTCAGGTGAAGAATACAATGCGTGCAGTTCTGCTTTGTGTAACTCTCTCCAATCTCCTGTAGCGCCAAATATTTTCCTAAGCACCTTATTTTCAAATACCCTTAACCTCTGTTTCTCTCTCAAAGTGAAAGTCCAAGTTTCCCAACCATACAGAACAATCGGTAAATTTTAACTTTCAGCTTTTTTGAAAACTGACTGGATGACAAAAGCTTCTCAAACGAATAATAACAGGCATTTCCCACATTTATTCTGCGTTTAATTTCCTCCCAAGTGTCATTTATATTTACTCGAAGATATTTGAATTTTTCCACCTCTTCAAAGGATAAATTTCCAATTTTTATATTCCCATTTCGTACAATATTCTGGTCACGAGACATAATCCTTACTAGAGGTCTACTTCAAAGAAACCAAGAGGATCTCTTAACTCGAGACCTCTCTCTTACCATCTTCAAGCCAATGAATTGAATTACCTGGTACTGGCGGGAGTTAGAGGAGGCCAATGGCGAAGTGCATCAACCTCGGTTAAAAATGTAGTAACCATGAGTTACGAAACCACGGTTAAAAACCATGGTTAAAATATAATTTCTGTGCACCATTCATAATCACTGGTTACTTACACATGGTTAGCTTACACGTCATTTAACTAGGGTATAGTCTATGACGATACATTGTTTCTACAAAATGACGAAAGGAAAGCATTCATACCTCTGCAAGGATAATAGTCAACGTCTAAAAACGGCTACGCTTACTTCGTTCTACATCAAACGAACGTATCCTATATTTTAGCGTTGCATTTGTTTGCCTTTGGGGGCTTTTATGTTTGCGGGTTGCATTTCTTTATTTTTTCATTGCTGTTAGGTTAAAATCGTACAAAATGGAAAACTGAAAGCGAAAATGATTACATTCGAATCTTTATCTGAAGTATTGATAGATTCCATTACTAGATTTAAATATGGGGAATTATAAATATGTTATATGTTCCAATTATGCCAGAGAACTGTGCAATATCCTAAGATCCATCCACAACCTCTGTTCGTTCAGCCTGTAACACAGGAAAAGAGATATTTGCGTGCGAAATATAAGCTGTGGATCTGATCGCCATTTTGTTTTACTAAGCCCACTGATCACCAGTTATCTCCTTTAACAATTCGAATATGGCCGGTTAGGGATTACCGTGGTTAACCTCTTATGGAAGTCCTAACCGAGGTCGGTGCACCGTAGAAATGTATAACCAGGGATTAGATTGTAATTTTAACCTTAGGTTAAACCCCAGATCACATACGTATATATCATATTGGCCATTCCCATGTTATAAAATGGCAACATACAAAATAGAATGAATTTTTGGTAACGACCGCTAGATGTAAGTACTGCTGCAAGCTATTACTCCATATAGTTCCATCAGGGTTAATTGATTTTTTTTTTGCAGTCGCTTCATGGCATCATAGTGAAATTGATAAAAGCTGTCTTGAAAGTTGATTAGCCTGATCAATTTGTTATATATAATCAGGGATTAAACTAACCGACGTTGATGCACGTGGCCATAAGTATATTAATTTAAAAGGCGACATGTCGTAAATTTCGCTACCAATAACATGGCAACTTTCCAAAGTTAAATAATTTCAATTTCCGATACTTTCATATTATTAAATTTCGTAACAATATCAGCATAATCGGAAATAATAAAAGCATATTTTCTCCTTGGCAATGGAACGTAGATCATGCCGCGATTAGTTATGAGTTGAGTTCTGTACCGCAGTTCAACTAGCAATATCCTTTGGTTCGAAGCAACTCTTACACTACGAGTACCAGACAATTTTTCACATTTACACTAAGAGATGATCAAACGGTAGTGAAATAAGAATAGCAAAAGGAATCGAAGTACTAGTACATCTGTACAGCACTGCTTCTTGAACAAGTCTCACAAATGCCGAATACCGAAAGTGAACATGAAGGAAAAAACAAGAACAAAATCCGTGCTTGGAATAAGTTCTTGCATATAAAAAAACAATAACAATACCGTAATAATAATAATAATAATAATAATAATAATAATAATAATAATGCTTGCCAACACACGGATGTATTAATACGAATACATATCACTTCAAACGTTTCGCGTAACTCCATGAACGCTGACTACAGAACATGTGCACTTGTCCAGTAGCAACATTAAAATATATCGTTCTAAATACTGTACAAGGATATCCTATCTTATCTTTACATGTGTCTATAAATTACCTCGTAGAAGTGGTTTATAATGTAGCGTTCTCGTAATTCATCAATAATATTTCAGACCTCGAAGAATCAGCAGATTACAGTAAAGTGGTACGTCATAAACGTCTTTTTCTTTTTATTTTCAATTATTGAATATAAGTTCGGTGATATTAATGAAACTGCACCAGACGACAATAATTTGTACTAGATAGCAGCTTGACAAAAATCAGAGTCAACTAGGCCTATGGCTCCCTGTTTGCTGCTACCTATTCGGATATAGGCCTACTGCAATCTTCCGGCTTGCTGTGCCGACCATCATCCTATCTTTCATTTTACTTTGCCATGGATCTAGGCAATCTCACGACGAACTGCAGAAATATCTGTAGTCTCATTACGTCGTTACAGATCCCCCAATGCCGCAAAGAGTAGGCAAGAAATAACTGCCAATGAATTTTCTTCTAAGTGGGAAATGTAAGACAGATGATTCTCGACTCTACTTTTACTCCG
The DNA here is from genome assembly GCF_040183065.1 of Periplaneta americana. NCBI lineage: Eukaryota > Metazoa > Arthropoda > Insecta > Blattodea > Blattidae > Periplaneta > Periplaneta americana. The sequence goes on along the minus strand of NC_091131.1, from coordinate 60,831,999 downwards.
AAAAAGTCACGATAAGGACTCATACCGTCCCTTACAAATCTATCGCACTTAACGTTTTTCAACCCATGAACTTCGAATCTAATAGCAAACTGTTATAGTTCGCGCAAGGAACGATTACCGAAAAGCAATGGTGACGTTGCTGTCTGTTTTGACGTGTGTATGTAGGCACGCCGAGGGAGCGAGAAGTGCGGGGCTATGAAAGTACTGTCTCTTCCAAGAAGATGAACAAATGAGGACATCGCTGTGAAAATAAAGAACGTAGCAAGAGAAGCTAATTAAAAGCGCAACATATGTTTACGAATGAAATAATAACACCGTGCCATACAAGACATGTATTCACATGCAATGGAACATACTAAAGTCGTAATGTAACTATCACAATGCAAGACTGATTCTATCGATGTCATTTCTCTTACGACTGTACTCTTGAATATCATTCAAGCTATTTCGTGACCTTTCCTGTCGCCTGCTCTTCCTTATCGATGTGTTTCATTCGCATTCCTTCCGTCGGCATTCCCTGCTTGCGAGACCTATAACTAATAGAGTATCGAAATCTGTTATATGGTATGTCCCATAGCAAATAACTCTACCGGCTTAGGCAACTCTACAGACAGTACAAACATTATGAAATGTGTATAGGTATGCGTCCAGTTCGAGAGTAAGGTTTTAAAAATAGCTTAGCTTAACAAGAGCGTGTTGAACGGATGAATTCGTAACAGTCAAAGTGAAATTTTCGGAATGAAAACGGCACTGAGAAAGATTTAATCGAAGTATTTCAGTTATCCCCATGCCACCACCAGTTCATCATTTCTCCATGGTTACTAATCATGCTTCTACTGGAGCATAAATGAAACTACAGTACTCTCTTATCACTTTTCCTAGAACTAGATGCTCGACCACATGGCATCCTTACAGTAAACGTTCCACGGAGCAAATATTCATGGAAATTCACTACGAGTACGTCGACGCCTGAGCATTCGCGTCATGGCACCATGCAGGAAACACAAAACGAAGTCGCGAAGTAAAATATAACACCGACATCCTCCAAAAGGTGTCGAGTTGTCGCTGCAAAGCAGAAGCCCAGCTGAAGAGCACTGCCGTTATCGATTTCGGCAGTCTCCGTAAAAAAAAAGCGACAGCTGTTAAATCTACCTTTCATTTACGAGAGGACGCCACAATATATCCAGGGCTCTGAGCTTCTAGACAGACTATCCTATGTATTTAGCATAGCAGCTGCTTACTGGAGATCGCGAGCTTATCTCAAGTTCGGTACAGCTGACCAAGGTGCCTGTGTACCTGGCGTAGACGTGGCACAGTCGCAATCAGTGAACACGACAGTATGCAATATGAAAAAAGTATCAAATCGGCACTTGGACTTATGATTGCTACCGATTCTCTTCTGCTCCTCCATTTCAATCTCTCTGCCCATAAGTCGTTTAGTATTTTGAGTGTTTTTTAAAGACTCTGCATCAACAGCTCGGTTATCTAGCATTTATGGAATGTGTAATGACGAGATGGTATACGGCGAGGTGAGTCCCGAAAATAGTCCTGGTGTTACCTGGAATTCGTCTTACAACCGGGGTAAAACTCGGTAAACCCTCTAACAAGATAATCAACCCAAGCGCAATTCATATCTTAATAAAAAAAAACAATTAGACAATTTAATGCTGAAGGTAACGATTAAGAAAAAATTTATTTCTTGAAGGAATAGGTAGAAGATGCTAGACTACGTTGTTGATTTAGGTCTTTAAAAATTCCAGTGAAAGAATCATGCAAATATTTTATTAGTTGTATATTTGATCATGTAAATGCTTTAGTGTTGTAAAAAATTTGCAAATTTGATATTATTTTTACAGGTAATTATTAGCTATATAAATATTCTGAATAATGTTTTATAAAATGTAATGTATGTAGGCTATACTGAACATGAAACGTTTTGTTCATTTAGCTTTTATAGTAGCTGGGATATAAAAAAAATGGACTTCGCTAAATTTTTGCAGGCCAATGGTGTACCTTCCCCCTTAAAGAAACACGGTACAGTACTCATAGTTTGGAAGATGTTAGTTTAACAAAATAGGGAGACAAATTATTTGGGAATTCCATTATCTTTAATGACGATTCATGATGTTTTTTTTTTAAATAAAACTGAATTAAGTAACAATGATTATTTACAAAGGGTACAATTATTACTATTATCAGTATTATTTTATCATCAGCTTTATTACGTCATGAATAATGTAAATACAATGCCGTATATTAGTGTATTAAGATACACGGTTGGGAAGTGTTTTTTTACAAAATCGAGGAAAAGTTTGAAAAGTGAGCAGAGCGAATTTTTCAATTTTGGAGATTTTGTAATGCACTTCACAAACGTGTGTTGTACAACATTTTTTGTAAGATCATATTTTTTTTAAATTGCAAAAAGAATACATATTTTGCATTTAAAAAATTTAGAGCAATATTATTCCAAAGCCTTCGCAAAACTGCGCTGTAATGGTAACTAAGTCATAATAGTAAGTACACTGTAATGGATCTATTTCAGTATAGTTTTACGACATTAAGAATGGTTTCCCTAGCAACAAGTTTCTGTATGGGAATTCTAATTTTGATGGCCTAACAATAGCTGTAAATACAGGAAAAAACACGATCGTGCAAAAAGGATTATTACTAATAATTAAGATTGTGTATGACATTACATGTGAAAAAATATGTATGTGATAACGAAATTTTCAAGAAATTACTGTCACATTTTTAACGGTAAGTGTATTTTAATCATTTTTTTTTTTCACGAAAATGTTTCAACATTTTCACCAAAAATCCCCGGCCCTAACAATAAAATAAGCAACAAAGTCTCGGTCAATATACACGTAAGTCCACAAACAGTTTGCGAAATAACGAAAGTTATGTGACGATCTGCCACTGACAACACTCATTCTCATAATCGACACACAATTTTTCATTGAAAAATCTATAGTGATATTTATGGCGGACGAGTTGGGTTGCCAGCTCGAAACCTGGATACACAGCGAATCTTAGTGTAGTGTGGGTTAGAAATGTGCCTAGTTCGAGGGTTTGCGCAATGTATCTTCTAGTGCTGTGTCACAGTGAGTCCTCCCGACAATTCAATTCAAACGTTATTGATCCCGTGTCGTACATTTACGACATTTAAAGAACCCTGGTAGATAGGCCTATGTAGCTATTTCTCTATCACGTTGGACATTCTGAAATTTCAGTTCCCCTCCGAATAGAGTTCTTTCAAGTTTATCTTGCAATTAAATTTTTTGATCCCAGTCGTTGAGATATTTAAATTATGTCTAATTTTTTTATCAAGACGGTACAAAAGATTGTAATCATTTAATCATCCTAAGAAAATTAGTATCTCCGTATTATGTAATGCAAACACAGAACACACAACAAACATTATAAACGTCGTTGGAGCGTTATTTTCTCAGGGTTTTCCCAGCTTCTCCATTTCTTCTGCTACTATGCAATCACACCATAAATCACAAAAACCGCGTGGCAACAAAGGACAATTACTGCACCGCAGCATATTCCATAATCACGCGCCGTAGTGTTGTGGTCTAAGCAGTGGCATTCAATCTTTTTTGCTAACGTACCCCCAAAGTAGTTTTTCAACTTCGAACTCCCACAATATATTGCAAATTATATAAGAAATAACAAAAGACTAAGACTGACCTTGTATGCAAAATAAATTATTATTATTATTATTATTATTATTATTATTATTATTATTATTCATACTGTAGTCACTGATGTAATAATAATAGTAATAATGAATTATGTAAAATATTATTGAAGCAAGGAAAAAAGAATTCATACTAGCTGAGAAGAAACTGCCTACTGAAAGATCCACTGGAAGGAATGGTGAACGGGAGAAGAGTTGGGGACAAAAGAAGATATCAGATGATAGACGATATTAAGATATCTGGATCATATGAGGAGACAAAGAGGAAGGCAGAAAATAGGAAAGATTGAGAATGCTGGGCTTGCAGTGAAAGACCTGCCCTTGGACAGAACAATGATTAAATGAAATTGTAAAAGAAAATATGGAATATGTAAACCGCAATAATTATCAACAAGAATTATTAAATGAAAAATGTCAGCATTTTTACATATTAGTCAGTGGAATATGGAACTTTTGAGACAATCCCGCGTACCCCCAAGTATACGAGTACCATAGATTGAAAAATCAACGGTCTAAGCCCTAAGACATGGGTTGGTTCGAGTCATGAGGAAGGAATTTTCTCATGAAATTTTGGCTAGTATCTATGGTACCACAGCCTATCCAGCATCGTGATGAATTTGCTATGTTACGAAAAGTAGCGAAATCCTATTTTGAAAACAAGCTATGATGGCTGGGGGGAGGGGGAAATCATCATGCTGACACCACGTTTTCCCCGTATTGATTGGATGATCTTTCACCTCTGCTGAGACATGTGTACGTAAGCCCATAAGTCGACTGGTCGGCCATGGACCTTCATGGGCTGTGACGCCAAGGACGGACCACATTCCTGCTCCCCACCCTGTTGCGAACGTCTAGGACAGTGGTTGCCAAACACTACGAAATTGTGACGTAATAGAAATGCAACCCGCACACCACTATCGCAGGGAGAGGGGTGGAGTGGGTATCTCCTCAGGTAATGCAATGAATAACAGTGCAGAGACGGACTGTGACCAAAAAACGAAAGCAATATAATATTCTTCTACTTATTAACTATACATACTTTTTTCCATGTTAATTTTTTATCCTCCTATTAATAATTTTTGTATTATTAATAAAATAAAATACATATATTTTCTTATATACCATAGAAAGAGCGTTTACTTTACATCAGCAGATATTTGGAATTAGAAAAACGTACCAGACTGGTCACGAAGTTGTAAATTACACTACATACTTCAAGAAAATGTTGAAGTATTTTATTCCGATTAAGACATAGAAGCCGATATTTTTATTGTTTATTTAGTAATGAAATATGCAAATTACACTCATACGTAGAAAAAAAACGTGGAAGTATTTTACACCGATTAAAATACAGAAGCCAATACTTTTTATTGTTTATTTATTAATGAAATATTCAAATTACACTACATATGTCGAAAAAAAACGTCGATGTATTTTACCCCGATTAAGTCATATAAGCCGTTATTTTTTATTGTTCGTTTATTATTCAAGTTACAGGTAAGGGCGTAGTAGTCCTCATAACAAGAAGAATAATGACATCGTGCATTGTTCCTTTATACTTCATTTAAAATTTTACAACAAATTAAGTATCTCATATTATTGCCAACTGCACAAAATAGATACTTTTCCTTCCATGTTCCTTAAAATTAAGTTTTTACTTACTGTTTTCGAAAAGACATCGAAACATATTATCCTGCACACTTGTAACATTACATGCGTACGTCCGCTGCTGACAAATGTCTTTACTTATATCGAAGTGATGGCTGTAAACAGAGGGTGGTGATATGATGTCATGGTTACGCTTGAGTGGAGACAGGGGCATGTGTCGCGACACAGCTTTTGGCGATCACTGGTCTAGGAGTACGAAGGATACAATTACAGAAATCCCGGCGGGATCCAAGAGCGTGTTCGCTTATTGGCATTTAACAGCATTCTGTATAAACAATTTACAAAACTGCGGGCGATTTCATCTTCAAAATACCGACAAATTCTAAAATTTAAAACTACTCTAGTAAAAGACACAATTTTTATTCAAATTCTTAAGGAGTGGAATTTATGCAAAATGAAAATTTATAGCACTTAAAGTAGGTTACAGCTGTTGGCGAAGTTATCTGCAGCCAACTGAGGCAATTCCCACACCCAAAAAATCTTCACGGTTAAAAATTATAAATATGGTAATAAATTTCTCCGCCATAATTCGTGTGATAGAAAATATCAGCTAACTGTAGTGAGTTCTTTGTTCAATGACCGCTAGACTCTGGCACATGTCCATGATAGTTTGTGCTCGGACAGGGTGATGATAAGGATCTACGGATGAGGAAAATTTTCGCTTGTCTATTTAACAATCATGACTTTACAGGAGGAATTGGAAGGAACTGCAAAAAGCGTGAGATTTTTTGATGACAGAAAGAATTTCTAGCAACTCCCTCCAGTACAAAAGTTTAGTTCAATATTTCTAGGCTTTCAGTGTCCGAGTGGAATAAAAATTTCCATGGTTATATAATCATCATTCTGAATTCAGTGATATAAAAGACAACTAATTAGTTTTGTACCTATCTAAGTGCAAAAGAAAGAACCTGATAACCTGTTTTCCCGCTTGGCTAAGTGTACCTCATTCTTCTGGTGCACATTACTTGCTAAAATCTTCACCCATATACCTTGTATTTTTTTTTAAGTTATCTAGCATACATATTGTAAATTCTAAAGCAAAATTAGTTAAATAATTCACTCCTAGTGAAACAGACAAAATATTGAACTTTAACTTTTTTTTTTCAATTTTTTTTCAAGCATATTTTTTTCTCGTGTTATCTGTGTGATATCCTTACACCCGTAGGTCTACTATGTAGAATACAGGCTACAGAAAACACTGTAAAAATTTCATGTAAATTGATTCAGTAGTTTCAGAGAAAACTGTACTTAAGTTTGAAAAATGACAAATTATGGAAAAAACTGCATTAAAAAAAAGGAAGATGTATGAATTATATGCACCGCTAAATTTAAAGATGCTATTTAAAGGGCTTATCTGCAGAAATACTCCCACAATATTTATATTGTTTTATAGAGCAAGTTTTGTATTTTTTTAAACAAAATAAAAAATTGGATTTTTTTACCCCTAATCACTACCTGGTTCCCTTAATTTTTCAGCAACAAAAGTAATGAAAGGTATCGTAAATTGCTTAGTATAATTTAGCGACATTTTATAAAGTCCCTCAGCGACAGGAATAGAAAATGTTATTCATTGATAACATAGTAATGCACTACGTTTTACCTATCCACTCTTTAAATACTGGCTCCGCCACTGATTACAATTTCCATTATCATTCTTCGAAAATTGGGCTTTTGCCGTGTTTCGTTCCCAATTATGTGATTGATTATTACTGCTAAATGTAATTACTAAACGAGTTTTTTCACACAGCACGATGCCATAGCATCCCTCAAACTAATATGTCTTTGGAACGGAGATAAACCGCACTGTCCTTTCGAGAAAAAAGTCCAGATTCACTTGACTTTAATACAAAAACGCTATCGCTTGAACCACAGCGAAGTACCCAAGTTGTAAATCAATACATACTGTAAATATTTTTACGCCAGTACAGCTCCAACATTACGCGAGTGTGGACAAATTTTGTTTTATTTACAAACTACATACGACAATTGCTGTAACGTTATATGAAATTAATTAACGATACCGAGACAAAGAAAGACTGCCCCTACATCAGCACATCACGTGACCGCGCGACGCACCAACGCAAGACTTCTGTTTGTTTACGCGTACACGAGACCGACCAGATTCCGCTCTCATCTCATCCTCGTGATGTATAATCCAGGCCCGACTAAGTGAGCTATGATGGATTAACCTCGCCTGGAAGTCTGACATGGAATCACATGCCGTGCAGATAATCTCTAAAGAAAACCAACTTCCCTAATCCAGCATCCCTCCCACTTTTCATGTGTTATCTTTTCTCTTTAACCCTCTTTCTCTTATATTTTTGCTTTGGAAGATTAACTGTTAAAATCGCTTGCCCTACGATCCGCTTGAAAAAACATGCGCGCGACCGCCATTTTCCTCAACTAATGGAAGTGTTGAGGCGAACAGTGCTGCTATTCGAATCCCGTCGCACTTTGTCTAACGAAAGAACTGTCAATGAGATAATGTCGAAGTCTCCTTCAAATCGCGCGCAGTTAGATCATAACAGATAAACATAAAAATTTAACGCCCATATTAACTCTATGCGTGTAAAATCTTCTTTGGAATGTTGCATTAAGAAACAAAGGCGTGTACTTGAAGAAAGAAGAGTTGTCACATTTCGTGAAGGAACCCTGGCGCGGGCAAGATCGTGCACTCAACATCACTATTGCCATTGCAGGTCGACAATTTTTTTCAATAAAATCTTTTATACTGTACAAGCTTTAATTTGCCAACCTTGTGGACAGTTTGAGCAACTAATTCTTTTTACATATATCTCTTGGGCTCAGTAATAGTTACCATCAACATTCATAACCGTTTTATGGCGACAGAATGAAATGTCATTTATTTATACAACGCACATTTGTTTTCTTGCATAATGGCATAGCGCAATACTCAGGCACAATTGTCAAAACCAGTTATTTGAAATATTACTTCCTGTTTCGATAAATGAAAACCACACAGAGCTTGGTGTGCACTCAATGCTGGAGTCTGACGATCTGTCAATCCACTTGAAGTATGTGGATATAAGGGGAAAATTGGACCGGAGCCTGCCTGGTATAGTTCCTGGGTAGCTCAGTCGGTAGAGCGTTGAGGCGCTCAGCCAAAGGTCCCGGGTTCGATATCCGGCCCTGGAACAATTTTTCCCTTGGAGTTATTCAAGTAAGCTTTACTGGGAGCTATACCCGAAAAAGCCAGATTTGTAGATTACTTACTTCGTTCAACGTCCATATTACCGTCAGTTGTCTCATGAACTGACAATAGAGATGAAATAACTTTCCATTGCTACTGCACCAATGAGAAGGATATTTATGAACGGATATAAAAAGGCGGGATTATGACACTAACAGACGGGAATACAGAAAATCTGACGCTACCCACCAACGTCGATCTAGTCCAAAACTACTTCCCCACAGAACTCGAGAGTTATATGGATTCCGGTCTCCAGCGTGGAAAGAAACCCGCTTCGCTAACGAAGCGCCACTAGAAAATTTTTACGAGAAATATATGGAATTTGAGATCACAGAAGTTTATTTTCATGTTACTCATATGTGATCGCAAATAAATTAATCGTGAACAAAAATAGAGGCTTCGCGCAGGGCGAAGTGTGGAAGTGTAAGTGTGCCAATTTTGCGGCCTTTACATTATACAAACACACCAAACAGCGCTGCATTATAAAACAAAATATGATTTTGCAGGAGAAAACGTACCAAAGATTTGGAGCATGCCCATTGCTCATGTGAGATTATCAGAGCTGGGATTTCTATGTAGTAAATGCACATCTGTTTATTCATTACCTAGTTAAAATGTTGTCTTTGCCTATATTTCCGAGTATACTACATATTTTTACACATTTGAGAAAAACTCTTATCTTTACATAATTTAACATTTCATTTTAGAAATGTTTCATATTTTATGTTTTCAAAGTTATTCTTGTAACAAAATTATTTAAAATTTATTTTACTGGCATCATCGTTATTTCAAAGTTGGATTCTGGTATTCTGGAAATTTGAAGTTGCGACCCTCTGAACGAGAGCTCGACCCCTTAAAATATGTAATTAATTAAAAATGAATTCATATTTACCAAATATGAAACTCTTACTTTCTATAAGTCAAGTACTAGCCTATCTTTCCTGCACATTGTGAGTAATGTGACAGTTGCAACTGGCCTGGTCAAATCCATTTACCATTGATATAGAGATATTCAGGTTTAAAGTTTAACTGTATCATGTTTTGCTCTGTAGATCAAGAACCATCAACAATTGTGTATGGACCTTGAGTGCGTCTTCAGCGTAGTGTATACTGTAGGTACATTATTTTGTTCATTCGAAGTATTAAGCAGTTAAAATGCCAGCAGATCGTGTCATCATAATCTGCGATCTTTGTATGAAATGAAAGTATTACAATTTGATACAATACAAATATTCTTTACATTATTTTGCACCATTTTTATAAAATTTTAATCATATTTTCTTTTTTAATTTTTCACCCAATTTTCAAGAACATATTATTTAGTCATTTTTATTACATATAAATCCTAGCACTGGTGATAATGATTACAAGTTCAGTCTTCGCTCGGCAATCTAAACGAAAATCAGCTGAGATTTTCTCGCTCATGTAAGCACCTAGCCATTGCAACAGAGACACGGCCGAGCGGCCTGGACTTGTGATCAAGATGGTTTCGAATTGCACTTGGACAGACAACCTCGTTGAGTCTTCCCCCCAACCCCCCCCCCCCACCTTTCGAGTTTTCACCAATTCCACGGAAAACCTTCGGGCTAATCTAATTAAATACAATCTCGCTCTCACCAATTCAACGACGCTAATGACCTGGAAGTTGATACAAGAGCGTTAGATAATCGATTAAAAAACAATAGCGGTAATACAAGAAAGTGATGATCTTCGAGTTCGTGTTTATCTGCAGGGAGGAATTAGATGAATTTTGATCTGATAATTTTCAACTTAAGACTCAACGTCAATGACAAATATGTCAACTGTAATTCCAATGGTTGTCCAGAAATAGGTCGGGGTAATGGTGTAAAGAAATCAGATAATCATATTTTATTCTAAGTAAAATATGTCCAAGTGAATCATTTTTATTAAGTCCGGTCCAAACGTAACAGCTTATTTGACGTTTTACTTGCACATGCAAAACGTTGCAAGTAAGGAGTGTGTGGACCGTAAAACTGAGCGATTTTTAGAACTGAATACTGAGTTGGAGACATTCGGTTTGAAAAATCGCTCAGTTTTACGGTCTGCTGATTTAGGAACTGAAGACGTGACAAATTTTTACTCTTCTCAGTCCTTTGTGTGAATTAGGAACTTTGTGCCTTCTTGGCACAATATCCGGGTCACGTCATCGCTTATGACTTTTCTTTTCATTTGTACGTTATAACATCTTTTGGGTGCCCTACGTTCTTTCCATTTTCATGTTTTTACAATTTGACAACCTAAGAGTATAATTTACATTAAATTTTGTTCCTAATAATTGCTTATCTGGAATACCCAATTACAAACATATTTATTGATAAAATAAAAAGCTGAATTCCTTCTATTATGTTTTTGTTCTAATACACAAATGTATATTCAGGTATATCGTTTCCGAGTACTTATTGAAAATTAATTACTACTTAAAAGTTACCTGCGTTAAGATATTACGGTCGAAAGAACATGAACAGTAATAATTGAACAACTGAGATCTTCGGCAGTAGGTTTTTTTTTTTTTTTTTTTTTTAAAGAATTTCTTCCCATAAAAGAAAAGAGTCAGTCGTCAATTTTACAAATTATGTGTGTAGTTCACAGAAAAAAATTCCAGCCCAAAAGGCGGTACAGGTAACTTAAAAAAAAAAAAAAGCTGTAAGCTTTAAAAATCAAATTAAGCATGTATTAGCGTTAAACTAGTCCTCTAAATGATAGGCCTAAATACAGTACATGATGGTTCAAAATCATATACGTATCTTAAATAGGATGCACGTCTGGTCAAGTGACGCTTTTGCGGTGGTCTGGAAATAGAACCAATAAACGACACGTTCAGTCGGCGACAACCTTCACCTTTAATCCCCCTCAAACAAGCGACGCCCGCACCATCAAAACCGCTCGCGGAAAATAAAATAACGAAAAAATAAAAGCTCTATTCCGCATACTCCTTCACTTCATAACCACAGGGTATTTGCAAAGCAGTTACACTACCTAGGAAAATCTCTTCATCGTCACTGCCATCTTATATAACGCCGAACGAAACATTATTGACGACAAAAAGAAATTAACAATTTACTTAAACTAATAATTTTACTTACTTCTTCTCCTAACTCTATTAGTATGATTTCCTGTGCCTCACAGTCTCAAGTATGATGGGGATGCCACAGAAGAAAATGAAATAAACATATAAGCCTAAGTAAAATTTATTACTTATATACAGATATACTGTACGTCCAATGAAGGAAAGGCCACGCGTAAATTTCTGCAAAAGCCTCAGGAAGAAGTCATTCTTAGACCTCACGAACTGCGTAAATATAAATATATAATCATATTTCGTCTACATCAACTTCTATAATATCGGCCATAAGCTCTGGCCTCGTGACCCTTTCCGATTTGACTACAGTCTAAACACTCTAAACTATACCGACCGCACCACGGGCGCGGAGTACGGTGTACACGTTTCTCCAACAGTCGGTGCCAGCCCGCCTGCCTATCACTCGCACCCTCACCTTCATCTTTTTGAAAACGCAACGAAAACTTCATTTATTTTTTACACCTCGCTTCCCGTCATTCACTTTATCTGGCACGGGAATACAACGCCCGCTGCATCACACGACGTCCTTTCGTTATAAACTTAGTAATAGTAATAATAATAATAATAATAATAATAATAATAATAATAATAATAACATGATCACCAATACTTACCACAAATTACTACAATAACAATTATTATCACCAATGCAAGACTAGTCTAGAACTAAACCTATAGGCTATAATCGCATAGGTGTTAACTCCATCAGGTAAAATAAATAAATTTATTATTATTATTATTATTATTATTATTATTATCGTCCGTGTCTTTTTACTTCACACCATAAGGGTGAAAACTAATCTACTTTCTTATATTACTACATACGCTAGTGAATCATAGTGATATTTCAGTTGTCAGGTTGAATTTTCCATTGCCAACTTAAGTTTCGAATCTCGGTACTAACAAATTATACAACTGCGAGTTACTTTTTAACTATTATGTTGACAACATCTTTTGCCTTTGAAAAGCTGCTAACGTTCATGAAACGAAAGTTACAACCTAGTGTTATTTGAAATTTGAGCGTAATAATTAGTAATATTAAATACAGTAACAATTTGCAGTTAATAAATGCATTTTAAAGTTGTATTCCATTTTCGGGAATTCGTTTCATGTGATCAAATAAAATAAATTTTTAGGTTAGATCTCATGAATCGTGAACTGTTTAGTTTTAAACCAATGAATTTCAGTTTCCAGATGAAATAAATCAACAAATAAATAAAACACAAATAAACAAAAACAGAAATAAATAGTATATTTTGTCACTGCATAGCATTGTGATTTTACCCGATTTTGTGATATCTGGTAACTGTTGGCAACATTGAAAATATTAGCCACTTAGAAAATCTTATATGAGACCTAGACTTAAGTGCGGAAGTTTTTACGAATAACTGAAAACAACACACGAAGTCAGCGCACAACTGGCTTAATGCATGTAATAAACTACCCCTTCAATGTCTACATCACAGCTTCATAACAGTCCACCGCTAACGGTTAGCTTGCCTGACCGTGTACGAGCAGGCCCGCGTTAAAATCCTGATTGGGACAAGTTACCTGCTTGAGGTTTTTCCGGGGTTTTCCCTCAACCCATTACGAGCAAATGCTGGGTAACTTTTGGCGCTGGACTCTGGACTCATTTCGCCGGAATTATCACCTTCATAACATCCAGACTCTAAATAACCACAGTTGATAAAGCGTCGTAAAATATCCTACTAAAAATCTCCTTAGAACAGGAAAATATATAAAATGAACGCTTGTTCAAATATGCGCAACGGAATCCAGTTCTTGCAAACTCTTTTCCTCCAGTCCATGTTTCTAACGTTTCATTTACCCGTACTTTAGAGACAAAATATCTAGCTATAACAGGCACTTTGTGGAAGAAAAACTTGTGTGATAGTGCCAGAATTTTAAGTGTAAACTGGAGATAGAGCTAAGCGTTCACTTTACGCAACCATGTTCCTCCGACAGGCAGGAAACATCGCATTTAAAGGGTAATTTTTGATAATCCACTAATAATGTAGAAGAACCTATTGTGATAATCCAAACGAAAGACTGGCAGTCAAAAACTGAACCCTCGTTTCACAACAGCGTTCAAAATAATTAAATCACAAAACAAAATCAACAGGAAACAGGTGATGCAAGAATGTGCAGGCATCCAGAAGCAATCGACTGGTCGGCCCGATTAACGGCCGATCACTGCAGGGAAGATTTAACGGGGTGACGAGTTTACAGCACGCAACAGACCACGATAAGTACCATCCAAGATTCGCCCATGCGTCGGTCACCAATCGATTAAAACTGCAGATGTACCGTTCTGTATTCAGTTAACTTCTTTGTATCCGGTTATGTAATCACACTGTTATCAAATTGTGACGCCGTTTTCTAACGAAATTCAGAGCGATATAGCAATTAAGCAGGTTACTTACAAAAGGCTTTTAGAAAACCCGAAGGTTCGTTGTCGCCTCCAAATAATCCCGCCTTCGGTACCTATCCTGAGCAAGGTTAACCCAGTCCCTACCATCATATTCCACCTCTCTCAAATCAATTTTAATATTATCCTCCCATGTACGTCTCGGCCTCCCCAAAGGTCTTTTTCCCCTTAAGTCTCCCAACTAAGACCCTATATGCGTTTCTGGATTCGCTCATACGTGATATATGGTCTGCTCATCTCAAACGTCTGGGTTTAACATGCTTTCTTCCGTGTCGCAACACCACATAAAGGGCCAACACAGGTACCTGTGATTAACACGATAATAACTCCAGCACTTACAACCGGATTCCGCTACTTATCGCAGTTCCTCAAATTCAACATGCTAGGAGCCACCGGTCCCATACACTGGCTGAAATTTCCAGCGCGTGTTCCATTAACGCGAGTCCTATGCATGACGCCTTAAAGAGTCCTCAGACCACGACGCTACGGTACGGGACGATATGAATAGTTTATATAGTCCTAATTCTCTGAAAAATCATTCATGTTTACCAGAACTCTAGTCTATATGCTATATAAAGTAAAGTTTACCGTACTAGCAAAGATTAGTTCAATTTGACCACATTCAAGCGACATACAATGACGTCATCACACAATTGATTTATCTGTTACTATAATTTATTTCACAAATCGTGAAATTAGACGCGTCACATCTGACAAATTAATGCTCATAATTATGTAAAATTCTTTCATTCACAAACATGCCATGATCACCAAATTCTAGAATTGAGCCAATTGGCACATTCCACATATCAAAGCAGAAGGTCTCCTGGTCCTTTGATAGGCATAGCGCAAAAATTACCGCTCTTTTTGGGAGGGAGATTAATATTCACTTGCCTTACCCGTAGTCAAATGATTAGCTTCCGCCTTTCATTGTGGCGAGCCGGGTTCAATTCTCGTTTGGGTTAAGGTGGAATTTGTGGTGGAAAAGCAGGTGCAGAGGAATTTTTGTTGGAGTTATCATTTTCTCTGATCATTATCATTATTCCACCAAGACTTCACAATCACCCTTCACTCTAAGAGTGCCTACTGAGCCAGGTCTCCAGAAAAAATAAAAATGGCAAACGGTGCACAATGTGTTTAATACAGAATTACCGATTTCCACTTCCAGAGTTTCCTGGATTGTGGCATCATAGTCTTCTATGATCCTCATTCACACTATTCCAGTAATTAATCGGTGTAAAATAAATTATGGATTAAGAATTCAGAAATTACATCAATGCTTCTGTCCTGTTCATATTTTAATGAATCATATTAATTGGTGTTCTAAATTAAGTCTCACAGCTCCACGTGTTTGCAGTAGTGATTCAACACTACAGGTTTGACAGATCTGAATTCCCTCTCCTTCAAAACGTTCTACGGAACTCGAGAATATGCATATTCATAGCCAGTGTATAATTACGCAGAATAAAAAATATACTAACGCAACCTCGTGGCGGAAATTTAATGCCGTAACGCCTCGTACAGCTGTAGTTCGATTCCTGGCAGGTATTCAGGTCTCCTGCATTATTTCTTAACATCACGTATATTCTAACAAAAAGCTAGATCCATTTTACTTAAAACTTATTTTTCTCATAAATGCTTAGGCCTACCTTTTAAATAGGCCTACTGGCTCAAGAACTATATCGCGAACACAACATTCAAAGGCGAAACAGGAGATTAAGTCCGTTGTTCATTTATGATGCCCACCCCGACATTCTACTGTATTTCCTACTTCGTCAAAGGTCCCACCAATCTCAGAATGTTCTATATATCGCAATCAAAACATGCCGACAACGACACCTATCAACAAAATAAGTCACTTCGTGAAAGAGAAATAGCTGACAGCAGCTCTTTCACTCAGCATTCAGAGAGTTGCAGAATAGGGTTTATAACCGGTTTAGATTCGATCGGTCAGAGAACATCCGTCTAGATCGAGCATCCGACCGAATGTTCGAATTTCAACCGGTTACCCCTGATGTTTTGCAAGCTAGACGGAACATCAGGCGCGCTTCATCATACATGAGACTGACATTTTCTGAGTACACGAACGGAGTAACAATTGCAGGAAATTTACTTGTCTTATTAAAAAAATGTTTTGCTTGAAATAGGCCTACAATTAATTGGACACTTCAACACACTTATTTTCATAACTAATACATAAACGAAGAAATGGACACCAAACAGCAAAGAAAGTGTAATGCATTATATGAAATCCGGTGTGTTAAGAAATGCAAGAATAGAATAAATTACAATTACTTACTAAATAAAAGAGCAAACAAGTACATACATTCTATTGTAACATTTGTACTTTAAACTCAAAATGCATACCTCTAAAACAGTAGTTGTTAATATATGCAGTTTATGTTTTGGTGGAGATGGAGTACATTTATATTTATTATTGGATTATTATTTGAAATTTCATTATGAAATTGGATTTAATTGTAATTTTTTGATTAGGACTTAGATTACTAATTCAAACAATCATCGTATGTATAATAAGAGGCTTATTATCACAAAGATTTTGATTCCCATACATCTTATTTCTAATTAATTCCTTTTAATTACTCTACGCAGCTGCATCATTTTTACATTAAGATAGTGTATTAACAAAAAGAAAAATTGTTGTCGCTCTTGATGATACCCAAATGTAATACCTGGATGAATGAATGAACTAATGAATCAATTAATCAATCAATGAATCCATGGATGAATGAATCAATGATGGATAGATTGATTGAACGAATGAATGTAACGATAGGTTATCAATTAAATATTAAGACTACACGATTATAATTGCATCCTTGCAAGGGCTCTTGCAACTCCTGCATGTCTCAATGTGATCTGTCTTTGCTGTACGCCCACAAAGAATGAGAAACAACTCGAATATTCGTTAAACCGAACACTGAGACACTCCGCGAGAAGCATGAGCTTTGCATACTGACTATAGCGCCAGGCGTTCAATAGCAATATATAATTTATATTTTTCGTAACCAGTTCTGCACGACTCTACTCAGCATTCTTTCATATATGTTGCGTATCTGTGGATCGGGATTCACGGCTTTAAGAAAGAACCTAGGTATCTATAAATCTCCTCCAGGATTCATAATCCGTATCTTGACTGTATTAACTCGCAAGTGTCTAAATGGCAGTAAGATAACCACTACACCACATACTACAGTAATTTGATTACTAAATAATTATGAAATGCCAAAACTTAGCAGGCTTTGCTAATTCGCGAAGCAAGAAGAACCAACGAAGGCCACCTTCAAGTCTTCATTACTGCCGACTGTACCTGACTGACCGTCTCGGTCAATTCGCAGCGGAACATCAATCGAAACATCCAGACGGAACAGTGCGAGGGGGGGGGGGGGGAGCGACCGGAAGAGTGATATACGTTTTCCGCTCGACCTGCCCGCTACCTTGCGGCGAAGAAGTGAAACTGCTCCCCGCGGTACACAGCGGTCCCACGCGGAGAAAGAGGACAGAGCACAAGAATAAAATATATGGAACAAGCACACAGACATATTTCACGATGTGCAAAGCAAAAATCTCACACCGAGCCTGCGACCGAAAGTGAAACATGTGTTCGTGGCGCGATAAGTTTCTACAAGAAACCGTTGATTCCGAACACTGCAAGCTGGCGTCAATGGAAATACCGGGGCTACGCGCTTGAACAACAAATGAAAAAATGCCAGTAGCCCTTTCAAAATGCTGAGTCTCAAATTGCTTCTTTCCTTTATAAACAAATCGCAAGTTTCAATTTATTGTGGAAAATAATTTCAGGAATGTGAAATAAGAATATAATCATACAGTTTCCAGCCTTCTCTAGAAGTATACCACACTGTAGTTTTAAATATGAAGTACTGCAGAGAAGCGAGTAGGCCTACTGTAACAATTCACGCATTTTAAATCGTCAACGCAGAACAATTTCAAAACTAGCAGTTTTGACTTCAAAACAAGAGAAAAAATCTCTTGGTCTGCGAAAAAAGAACGTACCTGTGTACATGGGAACGAGACAGAGGTAACGTTAGACACAGATCTATTTGTTTACCAAGAAACCAACGTCCCGATAAAGTTAGAACAAAGGTACACCAACTATAACAAAAATAGTTATACTAATCCTTGGCACTACAGCCCGTGAAGGGCCTACACTGACCACCCGGTTGCTGGCCTCACGCCCACATGCTGAAGCAGAGCTGGACGATCATCCAACCAGAATGGAGGTATCGTATGGTTAGCACTATGATCGCCCCAGCCGTTATAGCTAACAAAACTCGTTAATAAAATAAAAAAGCAAATTATGGGGAATTATACTACACTATTTACGGAAAACTTATATACTACATAAAGTTTCGAAATACGCTGCACTTATCTACCGAAAGAGAAAAAAATTATTACTACTGACAAAATAAAAATTAATTCAAATACTGCAGCACGTTCGCGAGTATTGCTCACGGCTGAGTACACGTGTCACAGCCGTCGATCATAATCCAACACAGTGACATAATTTTACCAATCTCTTTTATTGTATGGACAACTACGAATGGAAAATACGTACACCGAGGAAAACGGATCCTACGCCTTCTTTACCCAACAAAAACAACTGAATTTCAAAAACGCTTGATTGGAAAACTAAAACTGTGATAATAAGAACAAAAAAGTACGGGTAAATTTATTTCAGCAATTCGGGGCACAGGTACATTTTCTGCAAAATTAGCAATTTTTAAACATTTCTTCAGCAGACCGTACGACGAACAGAATAAAAATCTTTCTTGGCAATTGGGGGGCGGATTCAGATGCATTAAAAAATCGGAAAATATGCATGCACGTATGCACTTAAAAACCACGATACATGCACTCCTAAATGGAAAAAAACTTTTATTGGTGTTTTTTTCTGTTATACATAAGAATATTCAGACACCATCAGTTGCTAAATCGCGTCCTTCAACCCAATGCTTAAGCCAGGGCTGGGCAGCAAGAGCGGATTCTACTCTCTCACGGGGAGCCATATGATTTCTCTTCATCCCATTTCTTCCCCGCCGAACGCCGCGCTGCGTTCATTCAGTGACAGAGAATATTAAGCGTCCCTGTTTAGAGTCTAGTTCCGCTCCCGATCCCCAGTCCTGGCTTAAGCAGTACTCTTCTAACAAATTTTTCGTTAGGCATCGGTGATAAAACTAATTCAAAATTAATCATTTTCTTGCAGCTAAGCTGTTCTGAAATATAATGCACTCTACACATTGTCAAAGTTTCTAAGACCTGTCACTATAATTGAAATATTCTGATTTTCCACGTAGGTACGTAAAAAAAAACAATTATCATGCCTGTATTATTGTTGGTAGTTTCCGAAATTCGAGTTTAGCGAGTGCAATGAAGTCTACGAACTCTTTCTGTAACTTCTGTTCCAATCTTATTACAAGATCTCATGCAAATGCGGAGATGACTTCTTGTTTTCAATTACTGTTCTTTTAATCACAACCTTTATCCATCATAACATCCCAATATTGTAAATTTGCACAAAGTGAGCAATGCACTTAATTAAGTGCTTTGTTGATTGCCAAGGATTCGACCAAAATGATTCGCCAACAACAGTGCACTGTCTGCATGTTATATTGCAATAAATAAAATATAACTCTGTAATGTGTTTCAATATCTTCTTCCGTATTCAATTTTTTCCCCCGATTTTCCGTATTCGTAATCTTGGTTTAAGCACCACAATGCTAAAAAAAACAACAAAATATGCAAATATATGCGCTAAGAGCTAAAATATGCGCTAACCCTTTTAATATGTACAGTGTGTTCATATAGTCTGGAATCATAGGAGAATTACTATTTGGGAGAAGGAGCCCTGTGGAATTGGCACCAAGGTCACCAGACTTAAACCCTATGGATTTTCCCATTTGGGGGATTGTGAAAGCTGTGGTGTAGAGAATTCGGGATGTGGAACATCTCCGTCAAAGAATCATTGCTGCATGTGCTGATCTTAACCCACATATGTTGAAGACAATTCAAAGAAATTGTGCAAAACGTATGAAGACGTGTGTTGAAAATGGTAGCAGACATATGGAACACATTCTTTAATGTTAATATGCATGTATTTGTATTACGTCCTATGATTCCAGACTTTATGGACACACTGTGTGTGTGTGTGTGTGTGTGTGTGTGTGTGTGTGTGTGTGTGTGTGTGTGTATATATATATATATATATATATATATATATATATATATGCACTATAAAATCTTGGCCTTTGGTTACAAATAACTTGACATGCATTTATATAATAGCATATGATTTGCAACTAAGGAATAAAACATGCAAATATGCTAAAATCCTCCCCCTACTCATAATTATCTGAGCACCAACGTCTAACAATGGTTAATGGAAGGTTTTGATATGTGTGTGCCCTCCTGACGTATACCATTCCTGGCAGCAGTAATTTATTCAGAAGCTAAAGGCCACAAGTTGTCACAGTTTATCGCATCGATGGAAATTTAGTATGGAGGACAACAGTATATGCGACAGTAAAACATTCAACGGAATATAAACACACGAGCAATACACGATAAAATGAAGCAGATTCGGCTTCACCGTGGTTGGCCAAATCTATGCCAGGCGCGTGGCAAATTTCGTATATTAACAATCGCAATTATACAGTACAGAATCACTTCACAGTTTTCACAATAAAGCTGTCAAGATACAGAAAAATGATTCATGAAAACGATTCCACAATCACAAGTATGAAAGGACAAAGCAAAAAAATGCACATTTTAAAATTTAACGAGGAAATGAACAGTAATATTATCATCTAGAAGCGAGAAAGTGTTTCAATAGACAGTCGGAACAAAATATTGCACTGAAACATTAATATAGGGTAATCATATCAACAGGAAGCCTAAAAATAAGATCAAAAGCACAAAGCCTGTATTCATTAAAGATAGGGCTGGTGATAATCATCTCAATGTCAGCGACAAGTGGAGGCATCTCTGAGGAACATATAAATCCGTCGTGCCTTGTTGCTACCACAAGCGAACTAGTTACCAGTTAATTATTTGCTAATTCTTCAATTTGAAGTCGAGAAACTGACAGGCCACGCACGAACTGTGATTCTGCTGCACTACAAGACACGTGCCACTCTTGCTCGCAAGCCTCTTTCCTTCTTGCAGCTTCCGCCTTCTCCTCAACAGCGCGCGAAAACCTAACCCAAGTTTTCCGCTCTCTTGAACACAACCGGGGTAACATACCCCATATATTCCGTGTATATGCAGCGGAGAAAGCATATGAAAACCACCCCGGGCAGAGTGGAAGTAACGAAATAAGGGATAATTGACGCAAGGGAAGAAAAGCAGGAGATGATCTGTTGCAATCGAACAAGATCGACTAAAGATAATTGTGTTCTTATCACAATGCAAACTGTAGCTACGATACGTTTAATCGAGAATGCCACGAAACTTTTGATGGTGACATTGGAGTGTCATGAATGAATGAATGAATGAATTTAGCCTATAACATCCCTTGAGGGCTAAGGCCTCCCACCGGTAGGTGGGGTAGCTTTACGAGCACTCACTAAAGCGGGTGTCGGCACTCACTAGGCTAGCTAGGAGTGTCATGAATAGAGGTCAAAGTTAATTACCTAAAAAATAGCTGAAAGATGACCAGCAAAATGTCCTTACATTTACATGAAAATTCCCTTAGAAGCCAATAAAGTAAAGATAGCAGATTGCATAAAGACAGATATTGAACACAAATAAGCGGAAGTTTTAAAAATACATCAAAATTACTCTCTTGTTTCTTTCCGTTTTTCTTGTATTAAAAATTAATTCTCGATTAATACAAATTCAAGAACAAAATAAGAATGCGTAATGAAACGGAAGGTTAATTTTTTACCTCAATATAAAACGACCCATCATGAAAATTTAAGTAATACAAACATTAATGTATTACAAAATATGTGGCAGTAGTATGTTGTACATGAATTATGCAATATAGTTTACGTATACTTATATTTTCTACCACTGCAAACATAAACACTCGTCCTAAAACAATATTATTTTTACATAGGCCTATCTGTGCTGATCACAAGTTATAATTTTTACACCCTCCCCCCCCCCCACTGTTCTTTCTCTCCCGTCCACCCTGGGCCTCACTCTCGACATAAAACGTAATTTTAAACAACTTCCACGGCTTTGTTCTTACGCGCTTGCGGGTCTAGAACTCAAAAAACAGCAGTAAGGTGCAGTGAACTCTGTACTCGTATTTCCAGGTAATATCTGTCGCCACATTCATTATCAGCTTACTGCATCAGTTTCCTTAGTTTAGGAAAAGTTACACAAAACCAGCAATTATGATTTATATGGAAAAATTGCTGTAAATTAAAACGAAATTTAAAAAAAAATCTATAAAAATTAATAAGAATTGGAGATGATTCTTAACAACACCAAAATAAAAAATTACTAAAAATGCAACAAAAAATTACAAATTTTGTTGTTATAACAAAATGAATTACTGTATTAATGGACATTGTTTTAAAGATAAAAGAAATATATTTCAACAACATTCTGCCCTCCTAGTCATAAACATTATTCAATGAATAACCTTAACAAGTAAACTGAAACAAACTGATATACTAACATTTAATGTAAGGATATTCAGGTTAAATGAAGAACCGCCAACAAGAAGGAATTACATGAGCCACAGAATAGACATAGGATAAACTCGTATGAAGAAGCGTACCTATATGCAAAAAGAGATTTTTATGATTGCAAACTAAGCAAGGAACAGATGGGAAGAGTATGACATAAACTTATGACTTTTTTAAATATGGTATTGCGGACACGACAAAACCAAAAGAGGTCAATAATCTTCCAACTAAAGACTACTATCGCCTTCTAACGTTAATGAATTCTGGAATGGTATCGCTGCAATACTAGGACAAATACTTTAATGGGCTGTAATGAATCCAGGGTCGCGACATGGAGAATCTTCGTTATTAAAAACAGAGAGACATTAACGTATTTTTAATTATGGACTCCTATTCTGCACTTCTCGACACGGATTTCGAATGCATAGGTCATTACTAGAGAGCACTTGAAGCGTCGTGCTGACCACATTCCTTCCGTATCCTGCAGAGATTCAGAAACCAAGGAAACTATGCTGGTTTCAAGTACAGTAAGTCTCCATGACGTTTATACGAATCCTTCGTCTTTAATCATTCTTCCCCTTGTGCCTGCTGAGCAATTCTGAATTACAATACTTTCCCTCCACTTCGTTCACGGTGTGTGGAAATGGGCGTCACTTTAAATACGAACAGCAGCGTACACCTCAAGCGAGGCAGTGTCGTTTATCGGTAACAGAAAAGGGTTTGCCGTCTGAGGGACGGGTGGGATACGGGGCGGTGGTCTGCAGTAACTAATGAAACCTAGCTGGATGTCCCCGGGGAATAAAACTTAAGGTGGAACTAACTGTGAGGGTGGTAAAGGCAGAAGGAGCAGCAACCAAGCAAACTGCAAATTCGATTTAGCGGGCAAACCGCCAGAACGCGGTTACACGCTGCAGTCTGCCCAGGGCGCAATTGCTTGCTAAACTGTGTGTGTTCTCGGGGTATTCCCGTTTCCATTATCACCACAACAACCAGTAAGAAACGAAATCGCATTATTTGCATTAATACACAATCTGCTACCCCAGCGAAGATCTAAACACGGTAGTCCCAAACATACGCCTCTTTGCTATACTTTTGTATCTACGGTAAGTGAAGCTGAGAATTAACTACACAGATGAGGTTTTTAAACTTTTATTGTATTATTCAAATAATTACTTTAATTTACGTCAACGGAAATTAAACAAGTAATTATTTGAATATCAACAAAGATTTATCTGAACTATTCAATATGAATTGTAAATTTATTTTATTGGGTTATTTTAAGACGCTGTATCAACATCTAGGTTATTTAGCGTCTGAATGAAATGAAGGTGATAATGCCGGTGAAATGAGTCCGGGTCCAGCATCGAAAGTTACCCAGCATTTGCTCGTATTGGGTTGAGGGAAAACCCCGGAAAAAACCTCAACCAGGTAACTTGCCCCGATCGGGATTCGAACCCAGACCACCTGGTTTCGCGGCCGGACGCGCTGACCGTGAATTGTAAATATTTTATTGTATTGTACAGTACTTATTTACATTTCATAATATTCGTATATCGTTT
The DNA here is from genome assembly GCF_040183065.1 of Periplaneta americana. Classification (NCBI taxonomy): domain Eukaryota; kingdom Metazoa; phylum Arthropoda; class Insecta; order Blattodea; family Blattidae; genus Periplaneta; species Periplaneta americana. The sequence continues at coordinate 60,807,649 of NC_091131.1, read as the reverse complement.
CACAGCTAGAATATGGAACATGTCAAAAAATCTTAATAGTACTACAAAGTTTTAATTATAGTCACAGTCTAGTTGAAATATATACAGAAGAGTTTTACAATATACTAACACAACACAAGGGGTTAGTATCGATATTTAATACAATACACAAATATTCATGCAGCGTTGTTGAATGTCATAAATTCACCTACAGAGTAGGTGTGAGAAATTAGGTTCATTTTTAAATTTAATCATAAATAATCATATGTTTTGAATTTGATTCTTTACTCCCATAGGGTGGCTATTACAAATTGTTACTGCCATATAACGCACTCCTTTTTGATAGCACGATAGATGTGCCTGTAGTGTGAAAGTAATTTCTTCGACGAGTATTTATGCTATGAACAGCTGAATTACTTATAAAGTTTTTACGATTACATAGGAGGAAGTTTATTAATCTGATGGCAAAACATGGTGAATTTAGTTTGGAAGTAATTTATTTAACATAATTTTTCCAATTTCACATCGATTTGTAAGCCAAGAAATTTGGTTGTTGTTTCTATTATAGACCTATTGTTATTACGTTTGAAATTTGTGAGGATGAATTTGGGCAGGATTTAAATTGGATTATGTTAGTTTTGTCAAAATTTAATACTAGTATAATTTATTGGCTGAGAACCAAACATATTTTGAGAACTGCCTCGGGTTGATAATTAGAACTAGTTAGTGAAGTTTAGAATGTGTTATCTGTACGTGATACAAAATAAGACGCAAATCAGTTCTTAGAAATATTCTGACTTACGAAATTTAAACATGGCTGAAAATATATCTACTGAATGTGCTGAGAAAAAGGAAACAGAAGACAGACGTGGTAACATCAGACAGAAGTGTAAAATTCAAAGCGCTCGAGAATGGCAGTGGTAAGAATGGAACGATGGCATACGTGGCACCCAACAGAACTGTTATATCAGTACTAGACAATGCTTCTACAGGAAGGAAAAGCTTTAGAAGACATGGTAAGAAATGGTTCGATGTCATAAAACTGGTTATAAAACTAAAAATGAAAGAGTTATATATGGAGGACGGCGAAGACAAGAAGGCATTTTCTCTAAACCAACTAGCGTTGAAAAAGCGACTGACGCGTATCTGACAACACAAGCCGTGGCCGAGAAACACGAGTCCTACCTCAATGCCCTCTCATACATGTCTGCGGTGTGTTACAGAAATGGTTATCACTCTTTTTTACTTTCCCACCCTCATTTTAACGTGGATAATTGATAGCGAATATCTTCATATACGATTATAGTTTCCTGGGCCTTACTAGTGTTACGGCGTTATCAAGGTTTCTATCTGAGAGATGTGGCCAATTGGAAGGGGGGAAATCGAACTCACTGTTGTAGAAAATGTGATGGATGGCTAGTAAAATTAGTCAATTCTGACACGAACAAGAAACATCAGTAAAAGTTTGCACGCAGTTGCAATTTACAACTCTGCCTTTACCTTCCTTTCCAAAGAAGTCATGCACAATATTGCATCACCATTAAAAATACATGATCCTCTGTAAACTTCGGATCTAGTGACATACAGAAGTTTTCATCATTTCGGTGCGAAGTAGCTTCCAAGCATACCGCCCTCTCAAACAATTACCGTATAGTTATAGTTCATAATCTATCCACACATCATAATCTGTATACTCGGTCAGAACACGACACTCTATTGTCAGTCCCTCTCCACAGAACTTCCGCGTATTCTTCGTCTTTTACAGTGGAATTCATTACCTACAGATGTTAGGAGCTGCCCGCCCTTAAACGCTTTTAAGTTGAAAGTGAAATATTTTATTTTAGAACGCACAGTGTTCTAGGGTATATATTAGAATTCACAAATGTAATTAGTTTATTAAGTATGGTAATCATGCAATTTAATGTCATCTTCCATTATATCCCTGATTTAACAAATTAACCTCCTACCATATGCAAGACCACAGGTATCACAGTTGCAACCAAAGCCATTAGATTGATGGGGGAGTTCAATTTTTAGTTGTTTTCTTGCTTAGTGTCAAATTTCTGTTTTTCTTTGTATATATCTAATGTGTGTATCCTTCTATGTGAAGAGATTTCTTTTCTGTAGAAATTTAAACAAAAGGACAAATTCTGAAAAACAGCAACTCAACACACAAATTTGCTGAAAAAAAAAACACACACACACTCTAATTTTAATATAAATTCAAAATTATTGTAACATATTACTATTAAATTTAGTGATCATCAGTAAAGAGCGGAAAAATATGAAATTTCATATTTTACACCGTTAATGGCAAAGTTGGGAATCATGATTTTTGTGTTTCGTCATGTTAACAATCGAATCCCCCCCCCCATAATATTTCGTAAAAAAAGTCAGATTATGAACAATCTTCATATTTGCTGACATTTCCCAACATCGGTCTTCCATACAAGCATTTCCTATCTACTGAACATTTTTGGAGACACGCTTCGATATCTTGAAGGAACAGTAACATCGTCAAAACTGCGACCCTCGTTTATGGCATTTATTGCTATTTTCAGTTGTACAGTGAGATCGAAAAGTCTCTCCGCAGCTCTATTAGTTCTAGTAACGCTAGAATAGAACCCTGTAGAAAGTTGGCATTCCCCCATTCATTCCGGTTTGACCAACGAGTTAGAAAGAGAAGACTATAGAGTGGCCATGTTGTCCTGTACAGCGCTCTTTGCGGTGCCACCGCGAAACACGGCAGATCTGAGCTAAGCGCCCACCTTTGTAAAAATTCGTCTGCTTACAATGTTGTATAACGGAGGTAAGAAGTACAAAAAAACGAAGGAAAAACATGCCTGTTGTGTGTGCTGCATATAACTGCAATGTCAAAAGGAAAAAGACAACTGATATATCATATTTCATGTAAATTTTATGAAGTTAAGTCCATAGTTTTGTTAATTAGCAGCATTTTTTTTCATGCATAAATGTGTAACAACGCCCGGCATAAACAAAATAAATAGTTCACTGGTAATGTACTTAAACTAAATACTGATAAAACCAATACAATTCCGTTTCAGACCCACTGAAAAACAAATAGCAATACAATATTAAAACTGTATTTCGACACCGGCATCCTTATTTCTGTTCCTTCTGTCCTTACTGCTTATACAAGAAGACGATGAGCTGTAGCTTATAAGAAGTAGACCTATTTCGAAGACAAACGATTAATCAAATAAATGGTTCACTAGTAATAAAGTTAAACTAAATACGGATAAAACCGCTACAATTTCGTTTCAAACCTAGTAATAGCAATCAAATATTAAAATTGTATTTCGACACTCGCATCCAAAATAACGCAAAACTCTGGGGTAGGTCGTATTGTTGTTAGTATTTTGACTGGAAGGACATGAAAGAACATAATTGAGCACCCACGTGCAATAATGGGGTAAGTATGAATATATTTCGTAACTACTTACCCCATTATTGTACGTGGGTGCTCAATTATACACTAATAATTATCTGTGGTGGCACAGCCCTTGAAAGGCTCAGATAGACCAGCCGGCTGTTGGCCTCACGTTCACATTTCGATAATAATTATACTTTACTGTAACAAAAAAACTGAAAGCGTGTTTTGTCATGTTTCACCCACGTTACAAGCTTGGAGGTAAAGGTTGTTTACTACAGATAGGGCCTACTTTCATTCTATATCTTATGGTATAGTAAATAGTTTTGCAACGTGTAGAGACTGGGAAAACAATTTAATAAAATCATCCGAATCATACTCGTTCATTTTATAGGCAATCTTGCATGTCGCATTTAAAAGAACCTAGGAATATTAACATTTTCTTCAGTATATGTATTTGCTAGGACTTCTTGTCATACTACATGACAATTTTGCTTAGGTTATTCTTTTAAGCATTCCTTCTAGGAATAGCTCAAGTGTTTTAAATTTAGCGTACATAAGTTTAGATTAAGTTCCTAGCACGTATTTGACGAAATACTAGGTTTTTTCCACTTCAGTTTAACTGATTTATGCAAACGAAATTAAGACAGCTGACGATTCTAATGTCAGTTATCACCACGCCCACTTTGTTTTGGGCGCATAAGTTCATTACCGACGGTCGTTCAATTTTCTTCAAACATGGCGGCGCAACGACCACTCTATATCTTTCTCTTTCTAACTCGTTGGGTTTGACAACCTCACACCCCCAGTCCATCACATGCTTAGCGGCCAGTGTTGCCACTTGAATTCTCTGCCTAGTGGATTCTCGGCTACACAAGCACTGCGGAGAGACTTCTCGATCGCACTGTATATTTCTACTATGTGAATACCGCCTATTACCTAACAATTCCTGTATTCGTGAATTCGCCGACACCCGACAGGGTCTTTATTAAGTGTCGCCTATGCAACAAAATTAAACCGGTCTTACCCCAATAATTGACACCTGCAATACATCCGTCTTTCAACTTTAAAACTACAGCATTGGCCGTTGGTTCTTTTTGTTGTTTAAGAATAAGGGTTCTCTCTACCCTAAACCATTTCCAGATGTACCCCTTTACGAGTGGACTTCTACAGACACAATGGTTACAATGTTTTGCAAAAGTGACAATGAGATATAGATACGCGTGGAAAGAGCCAGTTTCTAAAATGGGAAGGGGGCTTATGTTCTCTTGCTATGTACCTATTTGCTTTTATGACAGCTTCTGGTTTCGAGCGTAGCTTTATTTTGGTACTGTATATGTAGCTGAATTTCGAGACGTTTGCAGCAGACTCGCTCGTGTTGAGGTTAGTAACGCTAACGGACGTTCATTTCGCCTCGTGTTTCCTACATTAGAATACACTGTTAACAGCTTTTTTATTCAATAAAATTGCATTCTCCCCACATCTTGGGAGTAGCCTACAGATTTAATATATTGCCTAAATTTTCTTCGCTTTTCCCGCTCTTTGTATACGCATACTTAGAATTGATTTTCTAAAAATAAATACGCATTTTTCCTGTACTTTTTTTTTTCTAATTTCACCAGATTGTGTTTCGACATTTCTGCTCTTCTATCTCGGCAATGACTTAGGTGTAACCCACTTGTGAGGTTGGGGCGCCTGGGAAGTGGATTTACATTACCCCGCTGCTGTAATTGGATCATGATTAGGGCCTGTACGGCGCCAGGAGAGGTCTTAAATCTAGTCTTACCCTAAATTCCAGATCGTGGACGAACATAGAAATAATCCCCTTTAAGAAAATATTCATGTTCTCTAACAGGGAATCGAACTCGAGACCTCATGAACTGTAACCAGAAAAACTGTCCACTGAGCACTGTGTGTATACAGCGATCTTTCTTCTCCGTTTGATTTCATTAGCTCTGCATTAGGAATTCCGATACTTTATACTGTACATTATGGACCTAAATACACTCTTCGAACTGTTAAGTTGGAGAGTAATCCCTAAACACTGAACACAAATTGCTCCAGCTATAATCTAAAACTGAATTATTATTATTATTATTATTATTATTATTATTATTACTACTACTACTACTAAATTTTCCTACATAGTTACATACAAGAAATCATATGTATGTAAGCCTATATCCTACAGCAGCCGTGGCGAAAATGCGACTCACGAGTACATTGTGGCTCGCAGTGCATTTTCCTTGCTTCCTACCTACAACCCCCACCCTCTCACTCACTGGAGTCAAACTACGTTCCATTTGTATTTGTCTCTGATCTATGAGTGGCGTATCGTCGCAATGTCTCTCTCGAAACAATGCACCTCTATAAAAACGAAAGTTTCAAGTAGGATGGGAGGATGCATTTTTTTGCTGACAATATGATGAGAATATTAAATGTATGATTTGTTCACAAGTATTACTAGGAAAACTGTTGTATAACATGAAACAGCATTATTAGTTACTACAATTTACTGATGAAACATTAAAAGGTTAAGTGTTGTTGTTGTTATTATTATTATTATTATTATTATATTATTATTATCATCATCATCATCATCATCATCATCTCTGTACGTCGATCCTTTTTCAGCAGATGTACGAATAATGCGGTTAGATCTTCAATTTAAACTCACAGATTTACAATGTGATGTTAAATGACTTGTAAGGACTTGACAAATGTAGAACTTTCAAATCTTTGGCAAAAATAAATATTTGAAGCTTCGTTCTTTCGCTTGCTCTGTTGAAGCCATGTTTGCTACAACCTACATTTGTGAAAAATTATTTTCAACAATGAAAATAGTAAATATCAAATTTAGATCACGACTGGCAGACAAATACCTTCGTGATCAACTATGACTGGCAGTAAATGGCATGATTCCTGATTTTGAAACTCTGCCGCAGAGACATTCTGAAGACAATTTTAGGTTGTGATAATGTGTCATATGTTTTCTTGTTCATTTCTTCCTTCGTTACACGTACTAAACATTAGTTTGTAGCCTTGTACTTTATATAATTACATTTAAGTGCTTGACGTAAGGAAAATGAAAAACCGTTAATGTCAGACAGTTGCTTCACTTCCCCTTCGGGTGTTTGCCTCCCTCCATAGATGCTGTGCACGTTGCAGCTTACACAGTGGCTCGGCGCACGATGGCATTTTCGCCACGGCTGTCCTACAGTATTATGAAGGTGAATGTGCATAGAATGTTACGACTGTCGTTATAAAATTATTATCGGATTGACTTCAGGCTGCCTGCGACAGGCAATCCCGTTTTCTAGGCAATCATCGAATTCGAGTAGCATACGGCATACCATTAAACATGACATTATAATGGATAATACTGTACATTAAAGCTTAGAAATAGTTTGTGAGGATCATGTCTGTACGTTACCGAATACAAAGCTTACAGTTTTACTTCCAGTTTAATTCCTTAAGTCGAATTTGAAAAGCCAAAACGTAAGGAAATTCTTTATTCAACAATGGACGAGATCACGCAAGAATGAAAAAAACAAAATTGGTCTTAAGCCTCTCTCTCAATAACCGCAGGGCCAACCAAAGTACAGGAAATGTTGCTATGACCTTGGTTTCAGTCAGTTATCTCCACGCCTGCAATGCCGTTATCGTTGGCAATTCAACTAGTACTACAATGTTATCAACGGGCGTTTTTACTTTTCCAAGCCAAGGAATACACTTTAGAATAAATTCATTTCACTGCGTGTTTTGCAATTTAATTGGTTACCGGTACTAATAAATGTGCATTACTCTCTGCATTGAAAAGAATCGCATTTTATTCCAGAAAATTTCACAAGGATTTCTGAGCAAATTTAATATTTTTGAAAATAGATTTCGAGAAAAAATATTTGGAGCGGTCCACGATCCAACGGCATGGCAAAAACCGGGAAAATTAACAGAAATGATAAAAATATCTGTCACATCTCTAGTACGTCAAAACAAGACTCTAAAACCTCAATTTTTTTCCTGCAATTATATCAGTAATAACTAAAAATTTATTTACGTATATATTTGGCGTTATAAGACATTTCTGCCAGTGTACGAAAATAAAAAAATTCTATATCCGCCCAGGGTTTAATGTTTTTTCATTGATCTATGACACGTTATGTCAACACTAAGTAATGAAATGCACGTTTTGTTTCCTTCCTGATGCCACTCTGAATAGACAGATTTCTGAATTTTCATACCCAATCCCCAGCTTAAAAAATATAGGTAACTTAATTCCACGTCCTACTCTTTACATAATTAGCAGATATGAACATGCCTCACTTCGTTCTTGGACATAGCTGGTGCACCATATTAATTTTATAAATTGTTCTAATTGACGAAGGATGTGCTACATCGAAGAATATCATGTCATAAAACTCTTCGCAAAGTGAAAATGGAATTTAAGTGTAGCTTTCTTCGAGGGGTTCTGCAAGTAATGAAAGAGACCCATTCCAAATACGAATTGTCTTTTCAGTTACAAAGTCAACCCCGTAAACTGCCAGCTTCTTGTGTGTAACAAACACTCGAGAACGTGTAAATGAATTCTACCGCATATAAAATAAAAAGTTAATCCTTGTTTTGTACCTGGTTCTTGCCCTTAAGCACCAGGACATTGGTGACGCGGCCGAAAGGGATGCCCAGGTGGATGATCTCTGCCTCCGTCACCTCATTGGGTATGTTGCGGATGTGGATAACCTTCGACGGCTTGCCGTTCTGGTTCTTGTCCAGCTTCACCTGAAGACAACAATACGATTATCTGAGATGAAACACAAGCAGCTCTGCAAGAAAGATATTATACAAAGTGTAACTTTTGCCCCTATTTATTTATTTTTTTTCAAGTTGTAATAGTCCAGCACATTTACAGACAGTATCGTACCTACAACTAACTGTTCCCTTTTTTATCAAAGTCACCAGTAGAGTAAGGATTAAAACCTCAGGATTGTGTACAGGGAGATTTTCCTCTACGAAGATCATCTGATTTTCAATGGCACTCCATAAAATACAGTGTTGCCTACATTCCGAAAAACAGGGACAAGATATACACCTGGTATAATATAACAACGATTTTCTTGACCTTAAATTACAATAAAATGTTACACATTTCAAGACTGAGAATAATCAAAAGTATAAAAAATATTTAAAACCCATTACATACAAAAGAACAAAATATTTCAAATAAACCGTTTAAAATAATAACAAAACAGATGACGCGGATATACCTGGCTACTTTCCAAGCTACGGTAAATTTAGCCTTAATCGACCAACTCATGAACAAGTCGAGATTATTATCCAAAGTAATGTCTACAGTTATCCGCATATTCTAAGCTAACAGTATCCACGTAATGAGCAATTCAAGTTATTTTTCGGCAAACTCTACAGGAAAAAGCTTACATTTCCACAGATATCTAGGATTTTGAGCATTTGGTGACTCGTCCAAGTCACATTCTGCTCTATGACCTCATTAGCACTGTGTAAAGACTACCTCATTTGCCGTGCGTTAACTTTACCGCACTATATGAAGTAGCTACGTAAGAATTTGGTGGCGGTGGTGGTGTTAGGATTTTAATTATGTTTTCAATTGCGGAAGACGTCTACAGAGTTGTTTCCGATCTCTGGAAACGACTTTTGAATGACGTCATGTGCGTCAGGAGTCACATGACAGCTGAACTGTGGCGAGAGGTAACAGACCAGTAGTGAGTGATTTCATAGAGTGCAAGGTGTATTACACCAGCAATTGCCAAGGAAATCGAGCTTTTTTGGGAGGGGTACATTACGACCCTTTCCAATGCCAAGTGCAGTTAAGTGAAAATAAAAGAAGCCTGCAAAGAACGTGGTTTCGATATTTCCAAGAAAGGCATCTTCTGTGTACTTAATAAAGCTCGGATTGGTTTAATTTGTATCATTTTGGGTGGTGCGGCTTGTGGGAGAGGGTGGATTTGCTTGCTTTATCCCCTCTGGAATTAATCCCATTCGAGCTTTGCCAGTCTTATTAAGTACACAAAAGATGCCTTTCTTGGAAATAACGAAACCACGTTTTTTGCAGGCTCCAATGATTTTCACGTAACTGCAGTTGGCATCGGAAAAGGTCGTAATGTACCCCTCGCAAAAAGGCTCAATTTTCTTGAAAATTGCTGCTGTGAGATACCGTGCACTCTGACTATGAAATTACTCACTACTGGTCTGTCACCTATCACGATAGTTAAGCTGTCGTGTGACTCCCGACGCAAATGACGTCATTCAAAATTAGTTTCCAGAGATCGGAAAAAACTCTCTGTATTCAACGTCGAAATTCAAACTAGGCAAGAAATTACTGAAATTTTAACTACAGGTATCTGTAAGGGTCAAGATTCTTTCACGAGCAGTAAATCTACGATACAAGACCACAATTTACTTCTCTCCAGGGGGGGGGGACATGCTAAGGATTACTGCCCTATAAATTCAATCGTCTTCTACTGGGTTTGACCCCACATATCTCGGATCTCACGGTTATCACGGTAACCATTAGGCCACGGAAGACAAATCTCAGGTTATTTAAACAATTTTACCACACAATATCTGAATTTTTGTTTTGTTTCGTATTTAATATTTACGCGAACGTTTCACATCGATATAGTATATTCCTCCAGTTTCTTTCTGTATTCTCATGGGCTCTGCTACTTGCCATCGTTGTGCAATGTTCACAGAAACCAGGATGAGGAGGAAGGCATATAAATCCCCATAAAATCAAGCGATTTTATTTCTCAGGATTCCTTAACTTAAACGCTACAGGACTATTACATAGATTCGATGGGACAATCCTTCAACAGAGGTCACATTGCATTCGGACAAAAAAAAGTTTCACAGCTGCTGTGGATGCACCTTACAAAAAACTACTAGAGATATATGCCCGGGTTCTTTACCACACAAAAAAATCATTATGCCTTAACGAAGAGATTGAATTGCAAATTGTGAAAACTGACGTTACTATGCTAGACGGATAATGCGATGGCATATGTTCATATACAATTGGAAAGCGCTGTTGCGAATCGGGCGAAATGTACATGAACTGGAAGAGGAGGGAGTGCGAGTTCTATCAACGTTCGAAATACAAGTACAAGAGTTTATTTTTTCTCTCATTAAGTACGGAATTAGAGTCACTTTCCCATCCTCATAAAAACTGTGAACAGAAATATATTTGCAGTTCTGCATCACCATAGAAACACCAGACAGAAATATTTGTAGTTCTCCATCATAGAAACTGTAAACAGAAATATTCGCAATTCTCCATCGTCATAGAAACCGTAAATAGAAATATTTGTAATTCTCCATCATCATAGAAATCGTAAACAGAAATATTTGAGTAGTTTAATATCAAAGACGGACATCTGTCTTCTCCATAGTCTTGATCTAGAGGCAATTTTTTAATTCACAGTGTTTTTTGTAATATTTAACACAATTTATTTTATAATTGTAGTGTTAGAGTTTGCATATGGTTTCACTATAACTGGAAAAAGCATGAAAAATTGTATAAAAAACCACAGCAATCTAAATTTCGATTGAGGGCAGATGTCCGTCTTTGATATTAAACTACTAATTTGTAGTCCACCATCACAGAAACCGTAAACAGAAATAGTATTAGTTCTTCATCATTATAGAAACCATAAACAGAAATATTTGTAGTTCTACGCAGTATACTTTTCGAATAGTCATCCCACATAGTTACATATGTTTCGGCCTATAGACGTGAATAATAGCAGATTTATATTTCGTAAGAGTCCTTGGCTTCCTTGCAAATTCTTGCAACCTGTACGTACACTCACTGCACGCATCGACAGACAAGTTCATTGTTAAAAGATGCAGAGCTATCCGCCATAAATAAATTCCTGCTACCTGCATTTGGCCAATAGAATTATGGTAACCTACCATTCCCGCAACTGTTGTAATCCCATTTTACCAGATGTTGATGGATTAATACGTGAGCAAGTGCGAACAACAACAGCTCCGGCTTGGAAGTCAGTGGAAGGCCGATAAATTCCAAAAGGAACTGCCGGTATGATTCAACCATTGGACGTATTCTTTTTCAGACAATACAAAACATATTGTAGGACTATATCGGATTATGCAATCAAGGACGACCATTTTCATTCAAAACTTCATGACAGAGATAACATTGTCACTCTGCATTCATTTCTCTACAATCAATTACAGTCACCGCGATTCAAAGACAACATTCGATGTGCATTTCATAAATCAGGATATACATTAATGATCCCATAGAGTGGTTTGAAGTGCCGAAGCGGTACCAGGAATTAACTTTTGCGACATTTGTGGAGGTTTTTTCTACATCAGGTTTTCATGGAGTACTTCGAAGTTCTATTTTGGTCACTTTATGAATGCTGTGACTTGCACTTTGCCCACTGCCGCATTTTTGCCCACTGACACTGAAAAATCAACAAATATGTTAATATATATTGATGTCTTTGAAGTTCACACTTAGAATTTGTACCTCCATTTCCCATGACCATTAGCAGCTGCAAGTATATCAATAAACTCTACCATTGCACACTATGTGTCAAGATATGTTTCATTCTGAAAACGCACAGGCGAACTGGTGAGGTCTACTTGTTAGTGTTCCGATTGATATTCTGTCAGATATTCAGTCTGTTATTGATAAACTGATGAAAGGTAAAAGGTATCAGCGTTGCTCTTCAGAACACGTCCAACACGAATAATAATATGCGACTCTATTATATTATTATAGTGTTCTGTATAGCATTGTGTTACTTACAAACTAACTTTCAAATACACCACTGGCGACGATATAGCCAGCGATTTGTTTTCATGCTATATGTCAACAGACTGATGTCCACTCTATCGTGTAGAGTGGGGTGGGTAAAAGTAAATATCTCACCCCTACTTGCGAATTTCGCATCCCTGGTTTATCAACTAGAGCACATGGCTGAGAAAATTTTTTCTGTTAGCGCCTCGAGAGGTCCAGGTAACAATCGAAGGGGTAACGGTATCGATGATATAATCGAAGGAAATGATGGGTAGTTAAGACGAAATCAGCAATATAAATTAACATTTTTCTATTTTCCTGTAGTTCTTCCTAGACCTCTGAAAGTGAATTATAGCACTGTGCATTCGACTTCAATGGAGGTGTTCGTCATGTGTGAAGTACAGGGCGGGAATAAATCTTGAGGAATGCTCAATATGGAGCTACAGCCGTGCTTAAGAAAGGTAAATATTTTTATATTTAAAGGTATTTTCAAGCGGAAAGTAAAACCATGTGTTTGTCAGTACATACACTTTACAGAAGGCAATTAGATAAACACTGTTCCTCCTTTGGTCCACGTCTTCAGATTACCAATGAAACGTCAATTAAGCAGAGTCTCCCATCTCAGAGAAGAAAGAAAGCAGTAGTCTACGTAGTGGAATTTGGAGTGAATTTCTACCACCTCCTTCGGAATTAGGCCTATATAATGTTAAAATATGGACTGACAGACTAGCTATTTTGAAACTCGTTTTTCTTATACGTTTATCAATATATTATTCACCTCTAGGTTCTGGCTGATACATACAGTTCCAGAAAAAGAAAGCCAGACTCTTCATGGGAGTCCACCTGTATGTAGGCAACACGTTTCGCACTACAGTCCACAAGTAACATATATACAGGCGCTCTTGTTTACTGCACATGCGCAATGCGTCGCATCTGGAACTTAGTAAGCCATTATCTCCTAGCTTAGTTTCCTCACGGCTGATGCAATATTGATGTCACATATGAAGTTCCAACTTGCCTTCGGACAGTTGACAAAACAATAGATTATTCGGTGATTGGAAGTAATAAGACAAAACATGCGTGCACAGTGGCGTGTAACGCTTCGGCTAACAAGACAACAGCGCTTGGAGGAAGTTGGGTAGAACAGCTTTCCTTAACGCCTTCATATTCCATCGTATAATAAATAATCCGTCACGTAGAGTATCAACGGCGATCAACCAATCCAAGAAGCAAGTGTAACCGAAGAGAGGGCGCGACACGCAACAGGTAGCCTATACAGAACCGCACAGGCGACAACCGAAAAAAGACGCGCCCGCCCATCTTACAAATCGATCCCAATGGCAACTATAGCGCTCAAGTACCTAATGAATACTGAGCATGGCGGTGCAGTTGCCGCCGCCGTCTCGTGCACAATTTGTACGTTTATTCTCCATGATACCATTCACATTCATTATAGCTTTGACACAAGTCAAGGGCTTTAAATTTCATTCCTTCTTCGATAGGTTAATCGCATCCAAAGATGGTATAAAAAGCAGAAATCTTGTCCTTTATTACCAGATACGATTCAATGAGAAATGCAGGCCGAGCTCCAATGACAGAGAATAAAAATAAAAATATATTAACTGTATTTTCTCACTCACAAATACACAGTTCATCCACATTTGTAACCGGTTCGTACCAAACAGTTGCTATAAGCATACTGTACAATAGACTTCGATGGGAGATCTCGTTCGTCGTACTTTCTTGAAGTAGCCCTGAATGACTAGACAACTGGCTTCCGAACTTTAAAGAATTTCTTTAAAACTTCTACGCTCAACACGATACATAAATTATGCGCAAGTACGGTGATTACACTGCAAAGAATTACAATGAAAAAAGACTTATACAGGGTGGAAGTGAAATAATCATGCAGACTGAAAGGAACGATAGGGTCCACTTAAAGGAATAGAAAACGTATATTACGTTTTGTATTAAATGCACGGTTAATTAGAAAATTAATTGGAAGTTTCAGCAGTCTGGCAACATCCCTGCTAACACATCCTTCTCGTAATACAGATGTAAGAGGTCAACGAACTCAGGTCTGTTTCTCTACGCGAACCTCCCTCCCTGGCTACGACGCGACGTTGCAATCTGTTCGCATGGTTCAGTTGCTTGAAATTAGTGGTTTTTAAATCAAATTTACACGAAAACCATTCACGCAATTGAAACAGACCAGAGCGATAAATTATTCTTTATTAGATTTTCTATCGATATCGACAAAAATCACGATCGTGCTCGCAAAAGTTACCGAATAAAAGGGTGTTAAATATTCGGGGGGGGGCATTTTTCTGAGAAAACTACGAACTTTTCACCAATAGGATAATACACTTTTTTGTTACATACAACATAAGTTATTCGTTCTGAAAATCTGCAGATTATTTCACTTCCACCCTGTATAGTGTACTTTCAGATGCAACGTTCGAGCCCTACATTCACTTCGTCCTCAAATTCTTTGTGGTGAAAAGTTCACACTTTGGTGATACAGCGGTAAATTCCAGTTAATAACAAACACACGTCCGAAACTCTGTAAATAATATGCCAGAATTTCGTAAATGCAATAATATTGTCAGCCACCAACTTAATCGACAATCTGTACTTCACTTGAAATCAAATTCGTTCAGTTAAAAGCAACTACAGATAACCACTAAATTAACTATAAACAGCCAAGGGTCAACAAGTCATTGAACGGAAAGATAACAGAATAAGCCGCTCTGATGGAAATAAAGAACGTTATACAAATATTTCTAAGAGAATCCCAGAATAATAAAGTGCTTATTTCGTTTGTTCTAGACCAGACGTGCTCACGATGTGCATTTTGCCCACTGTGTATCCGGAGCACTAGCTGTGCGTGTGCTGGAAACCAGCTCCGCATGTCAGCATACACTGGCTTCCGTTCAATCCTAGCGTTAATCAAGCAGTAACATCGCTGAAAGTTTGTGAAGTAGACATCTATTCATTTATTTGTTCATTCATTCATTTCTTTTTTATTACTCACATACTTATTTCGTTACCGGACTTATTTACCTACTTTTCTTTTTCTTTCCTTCCTTTTTATTTCTTTAAGCCTATTTATTTGTTTCTTTCTTTTTTATTTATTCATAGTTTTCTTTCTCGCTTTCTGTTTTTCCTTCTTTATTTGTTTCTTTCTTTTTATTTTCTTCCTTCCTTTATTTATTTATTTAAACTGGTAGAGATAAGGTCATCAGGTTTTCTCTTTCCCTCTACCAGGGGATTACAACTACAGTTACAATTATTCTGAGTAGAGGACTCTCAGCTATACAAACACTGCGAAGAGATTTGTCGATCGCACTGTATATTATAAATACATATCTCCAATTTTAAAATACATAATATTGAAATAAAGCGATAAAATATTATTGGCAATCCCACTAGCACAGTGGTTCTTAATCTTTTGAATCACGGACCTCTTCGAAAATCTGGTGAAAGCTAAAGATCCCTTCCTAGAACGACGTAAAAAGTGAGAAACAATTTTTAATACGTTTCTGCTGTTTATGTTGAAATAATATAATGAATATACATATTAATTTTTATGCGACTTTCACGGACCCCCCCCCCCCCCTGAAGCCCATTCAAGAACGTCCACTAGGAGATTAGCGAGTATGTGGCCGCCACTGAACTCCTTGCCTGCCCGATACATGCACACCTCGCCCAGGGCACGCCCGATTCCTGCCCACCGTGAGCGCCTATGTTCTAGACAATACTCCTCGAAGCATAAAGTATGACGCAAGACAGATGTTCTGAAATGTTCTGACGAAGTATAGGTAGGACAATTGAGAGTACTATGAGAAAAACCGAGTTGACATCGTGTTTTGTCGACTTGATTCGAACCCGGGTGTCTTAAGAAAGGCCGATGCATAGTCCCAGCGATGCCGATTATAAAAGGCAGCGTATTTAAACTTATCGATGAGATCTCATTAGCCGAAGACTTCACGTGCGCTTGTTCCAGTCTTCTCCCCATGCAAATGCGCAGCCCGAGTGTCAATAGTCGAATCCCCGACTCTGACTTACTGCTTGTAATTTCACACCTCGCCGCAGATCCAAATAAATTCCCGCAGTCAGCTGATTTACCTACTTCTTTCGCAAACAAATAAAGGAGATTCAAATCCTTCTTCCTTCCACGGATATATTTCTAAAACTTGACTGGTTCCTGCAGGGCATACAAAAAAGGTCAAAATTTCGTTCTACCGATTTTTCTTCAATAGACTTTCGTTACAATCACAAACCGCAGTAAGAATCACCACATCCCTCATGTGACGAGAATTTTATCTAATTCTTCCATTTTCCACTGATCCATTATCGCTTACAAAGGACCTGGAGTGTAATGAACAGAACAGAACAGAACCTGCGACACCTCACACTACTGCAACTAGTTTCGCTCAAGGACGATGATATGAGTTACTTAGGCTACTTACAAATGGCTTTTAAGGAACCCGTAAGTTCACTGTCGCCCTAACATAAGCCCGCCTGCGCAAGAGATATTACACAACAAAACTATCCTCCACAACAGTTTGCAATGGAACATGAGGCAGAACCGTGAGTGCGTATTGAGGTAGGAACAGGTCCATTGCAGTCTTCACCTCGGCATTATGAGAGGGTAACATCTTTCTAATCAATTAGCTCATCAACGCTACCGGACGTTACTAACACTGCTGCTGAATTCGCCTCCTTTGAACAGTGTTACCAGCTACGACTCGAAAATTTCCCTCAGCCAAACAGGTAAACATTTCCCCAAATTTCCTCATCATCTCCAAGATCTATCCAGTGGCGTAGCGTCAGTGTAAGCTAAAAAGCTCAGCTTCCCCAGTTAATAATAATTTCATAACAAACCTGCAGTTTATGAACAAAATTATTTATTTTAATACAATTTATATTTACGCGTTAAATATTGTGATGCGGCAGCTCAGGATGATTTATGATGCAGCAGTAAACATGAAGCCTGCACACACCAGCTTCCAATCCCCTCATTCTTTTGTTTAATCCACCCCGCAGATTTTCCATCCCTTTTTTTTAAAAACTACCCTGGTCGCAAGGCTCGCAAGAAGCTAGCTTTAACATTGAAAATAATTTAGTTTCCGAGTTATCACTTTCGTGAGTTGTGTTTAGTTGAAGTGTTAGTGTGCATTGTGGCTGATATAATGAATAAGGAGTGAAATAACTGTTGCTGACACTAATTTACTTGCATTTTTAGGACAATTCCATTATCAAGACTGACTTATGAACAAAAGTGTGATTTAAAAAGGAAACGACCGACTCCCTTGCTATCAATGAAGGACACAATCAAGACAGACGCATACTTATGTAATTACTAATACTGTATTTATTGACCGTTAATATTGTGATTTCTCTAAATATAACAGAGAGTGAGCTAATGTTAAATTATACGTATATGTGTCTATTTGTTAGAGATGTGTGTAAACCATGAACTAATAATTTACTACGTAACATTCGAGGTGATGCCTTATTGGTGTTACTTACGAGGTTCCAATCAATCTTCGGACTGCTGACTTGACATTGACTACTATTTATTTTAAGACTATATTTTTCCCATAAGTTATCTCATATGTACATGGAAGACAATTTGAGTTAGCTTCCCCTGCTGAAAATTTTTTGCTACGCCACTGGATCTATCCACATTTGCGGACTTTTGAGTGGTGTAGAAAATGCTGGGTAACAAACAGAAAAGAGGCATGGTTTGATCAGTAGCGAAACTGCAGTTTTGTCCAGTATAATACCAGTAAATCTTCCGTACTGCTCCAACGCTGTTTCATAATAAACCTACTTACGCTGCAAATTATGACAAGTGCAACCTAATCCAACATCTCAGAATTAATTTGAAGGAAACGGATGTTCACGGTGACTTGGGTCAGCTGGATGTAGCCCTGATCATTTTCTAAATCTATACGAAGTATGAAAATTCCCTTCTGAAGCTTGCAGACAACGTTCATATGACAAGCCAGTGGCATTTACTTATTTTTTTACTCACCTGTATTTGAAAAGCTCTGACCACGAATTGCCTTGCACTAATTAGCTTTTAGTAACAATAAGTTAAGATTAACTGGAATTCATTTCAACTGTCCTTCGCACTATATAATGCTAGTATTCCGATATGTTGATAACTGGCATTTTGATTTGCCGGTGATATATGTAGAGTAGTGGCAAAAAAAAAAAAAACCGGACCGACCCTTGTAGCTGATTTTAGAGTCACAGATTCAAATTTCGCTACTCACAAAATACATCCAGCTTCTATATTTAATTGTAACAACGAAGTTTATTGCATTTGTTAAATTCTTACCGTCTTTTGTTTCCTTCAGTGCCTCAAACTTACAGACGAAAAAACTTTGAGAGCTTTATTTTCATCTGGCATCAATACTGTATTTGCTCGCGTAATTTGAGCCCCCGCGCGCACCCTAATTTTTAAGGGATTATTTTGAACTTTATTTTTGCTCCGTGTATTTTGCGCACACATTTTACGTACATATTTTTTTCAGTTTAGTAGGGATTTCCCTTCCCTACAGTCCATCGTCGGTCATTCACCAGCAACTGAAGTACCTGCTTCAGAAAGAAACCCCAAAGTCCAGCTACTTTAACAATGCTTGTCCTTGGTAGAGACAAGTTACCGGTATAGAAAATTAGCCCTACCGTAAATACTTACCTGTACATATACTAATTGAGATAAACTCAGAACAGGACCTCTTATTTGAAAAATCCGCATATTTCACGCACCCCAATTTTTCAGTGGCCAAAGATAATTAAAAAGTGTGCAAATTACGCGAACAAATACGGTATTACATTTATAGCTCTATTCGGCAAAGATAACTGGGTTTTTTTACATTAAATGGCAGTACATACCTCTGGTTTCACTATCCATA
Source organism: Periplaneta americana (assembly GCF_040183065.1). Classification (NCBI taxonomy): domain Eukaryota; kingdom Metazoa; phylum Arthropoda; class Insecta; order Blattodea; family Blattidae; genus Periplaneta; species Periplaneta americana. The sequence continues at coordinate 60,788,550 of NC_091131.1, read as the reverse complement.
TTGAAATTACCACAGTTTGACACAATACACAGCACAGGATTCTATTGCATCAGCTACAAGGGTCAGTCCGGTTTTTTTGCCACTACTGTACATTTAGATGAAATTTATGTAAATGCTCGCCACGGTTGGATGTTGGTAATCTCATGACGAAGCAGAGGTCACAACGTCTAATTGTAAAGGACAAAACAGATTATAGCTCATGCTCAAACTTTCATACTCAATTTGCAATGGGGCCCTTTCCGCACTTTTATTAGAGTATACTATTATCTGCTATTCTCTATGATACAGAAAACTGTACAAGGAGTAACAAAAGCGGCCGTACAGTAATCGCTTTTGAATGTAAAATACTTCGAAACATTTCAAGCCTAAGTAATGAAAACACTGGGCCAACATGGAAAATCCGAAGCAATGAGATACATATTGTCTTCCCACTCTTCGGTCACGTGAGTTATTATATCAAACAGCCAGAGTTCTTTTCTATTTTGTCTATATGGTACAGACATACTCTGGGTAAGAGAGGCTTAGCACATTAAGCTCTACTTGGACTTGTAGATGGAAAAATACCTTTAGGTAGACCCAAGACTTCGTTGCAGAGACTAAACACTACAGGAACTTGAGCAAGTCAGAGAAAATGAAGGTACTGCATTGGACAGACAAGCATGGCAAAATAAAAAAAGAAGAAAAGTCTAGCTTTCAAATGGTGGTTGTAATAATAATAATAATAATAACAATAATAATAACAATAATAATAATAATAATTGTAAATTAGCTTTTTTCCCTCACTTTGTCCAACGCGAAGGACAAGAAAAACCCAACAAATTTTGCCGGGAAATGACTGTCACGGACCTAATCTACGACACGGGATCTACAGCTTCATTTCCCTCCCGGAAAAAAATCGCCGAGTACTTCACTGCCTTTCAAAAACGCATCATTCTCGGTAGATTTTGAGCCGTTAAACCAACTGGAAGACTATCAAAAACGATGATAAAATTGAATTGGATAATGGAGAGTTCTTATTGATAAATGGGTTTGCGACTTCGATGTTGGATTAAGATTTAATTTGGGTGTAGAATTTCAATTTGTTTAGGTCTGTTCGACCTTTAAAATCTTACATGATCCGAGTTCAGACCGGCGAGAGCCAGGTCGGTTTCTATCTATACTAAATTTTATATCTTAGTACGAGAGGACCAGATATTTGGAATAATTTTTTGTTTATGATTGTTATTAATTTTTACTAACGTCTTCCGAAAATCGCGAGTTCGGTAACAAAAAAAAAATTATAACATTAATAATAATGAAACCGTGAGACTGGCAATTCAGTTCTAATATGTAACTGTCCGGGTTGTTCATTTACATTAAAAATAGTGAAACTCTTTTCTTTGGAATTAAGTATTGCATATTGGGGTAGGCACTATTATGAAAGTAAATAACATTGTCAAGAAAGAAGGCAAAAATATATGAACTCAGTTTTAAGATCAATAGCATTATTTTAATGAGAGACAATGATATTCAGAGTGAGAAGACGTAGTAGAAACATCAATTACAAAGAATTTGCATGGCAAGAACTATAGTTTTTATTAACCGCGGTGTGAAATGAATCTTTCGCATCAAATTTTAATATTCAAGAGCAACTGCTTTGTAGAAGAGCGTTATCGATTCCTAGTTCAGTCGAAACAGGATGCTGAATACTATTTCTTTTAACAAACCACGATGAAGCTTCATTATTCAACACGAAAGTTATTATTCCTGTATGACAGAGAGGGCACAAAGTGCTTAATTTTATAGATACTGTAGAGATACACCACCATCTCATAACATTCAACTATTATTTACTAAAGAGATTTATGAAATTAATATACATGAAGTTATACTTCTTGTCAACATCCTAAATTATCAACACCGTCGAATTCTGGGGTCAAAATTTCACTATGGATTGAATTTTAAAAAAGTGTTAGATACCACAAATGTTTGATTAATTGAAGATAATATATAAACACTCCTTAAATACTTGAAGATCATTAAGAATCTTGATTATTTTCACTCAAATAAGCTGTAAAACAATCTCTTCGTAACTTATTTTACTCGTACATAAATCCTTCTCCATCAGCAGGGAGTTTCTATGAAAAAGAGGCAAATTTTGAGGATATGAAGAAAATGCTATACGTTTGATAATTTTTGGCTTTCATTTGAATCTACGTAAAAATGTACAGTGAAAGAACTGAAAATTAAATATTTTTACAGCGTGTGACTTACTAGCATTTAACCTAAGTCCGAACTTATTCGCCCATGAAGAAGCTTGATTCAAGTAATGATTAAGTTTGCCAACAGTTGCATCAATTTCTTCTGGTCGGGAGTGTATACAGAGTTATAAGTCATCTGCGTAAATGTGATACTTGCTGTAGTGTAAGTTTGTGGTCACGTCAGTAATACAAATGGAGAAAAGTAGTGATCCAAACATGGTACCTTGAGGTACTCTCTAATATATCGTAGCAAATTTTGCTTCAAGCCTAGATTAAATTTAGAATCGCACAGAAACTATATCGTGACATGTACAATTGTGTACTTTGTATGAAATTAATCGTCTTATTTCTCTTTATTTAAAGTAAAACTATTTTTAATGACAATTTTTAACTTCCTGTGAAATTTTGATATTTAATACATATTTTGAGGTTTTTAGTTACATATCTATTTATGTACATATTTTTAGGATCATTATTACTGGTACATAAAAACCCGGACTCTACTGATAACTTACACCAATTTAGCCTCTTATCTGTAATTTACAATACAGCATATTCTTTATTTGAAAAAAAAAAAAAAAAACTTTAGAGACTTATCACATACAGATTCCCATATTACATTTCCCTGATATCAAATGTGACTACTGTGGATAATACTTGTAAATTATCAACTTGGAAAGTAGTGGCATGCAAATAGACTTAAGTAGTTTACGTGGTTAACTACAGTACAGTCTCTGCGTATTGAAAGGATTGCACATAAATCAATTAACGACATTCACAGAGTACGGGCCAGGCTAACGTCTCACTTTTCTCTAGTCTGAATGCCAGATCGCTTTCCAACTACAAAGCCTAAGAATTCTTATCACAAGAAGTCATTAATGACAAGAAGTTTTAAATATGAACGCTTCGCGTGGTTCAAAATATTATACAGGGTGTTTCCGGGCTGGTGTTACAAATTTTCAGGGATGATGGGGAAGGGCATATGTATCAATTTGAGATAAAGAACCATGGTCCGGAAATGACTGAGTCGAAAGTTATAAGCAAAAATAGTTCTGCAGAAATGGAATTCTAATTTCGCACCACGTGCCCTCCTTCCCTTAACCTTTGGAACAGTCGTGGAAAGATGGTATGGGTCGGATGTTTCCTACGTGGGTACTTGCCCCGATACAATCTGTGAGCTTATCTACTGTTCCCATTGGGTCATCCGTATTCGAAAATCATGTCTGCATATTCCGCTCTCGGATACTCTGCTGTCTACAGACGTGCATATCAGGATCGACCATGTCCGTTACACATTACGCTATCTGCATTGCTTTAATGTAGTTTCCTGTCCCCACCTCTCAGACAGCGCACTGAATGGAATACTGTAAGTAGACAACGTAAACATTGTCAGATGAATACAGTATGTGTAAGATGTACAGATAAATACACATAAATAAGATGTACAGAGGAATAAAATTATTTCATTTCCACACAACTATTTTTAGTTGTAACTTTCGACTCCGTCATTTCCGAACCAGGGTTCCTGATCTCAAATTGATACATGTGCCCTTCCCCATCATCCCTGGAAGTTTGTAACACTAGCCCGGAAACACCCTGTATACTACTGTGATGTCGACAGAGTTCATATAGCTGCAAAGCGCGTATCGAGGCACTCGCAGAATCTTCTGATTCAAAGCAGTATGTTACATTTACGAAAATCAAAACTTAGGTGTAAATATCCTGTAGTTTAGATATCTTAACCCATGGACTCACGTAACACACGTTCAGCACTAATAAACCCAGCGGCGAATTAATTCAGCTAATCAATGGCAAAGCGAAAAGCACTCGGAACTTCATGTTCAACCCTTGACTCGGTCGCACGCAACTTGATTCATCTGTCTAGTGCATACATCAACGCGCATTCATCTTCCCTACAAGACAGGCAATTCACGGTGTTAGCATTTCGATATTCTTTTAGCATATCTGATATACACGACTTGTCATCCTCTTATTGATACTTAAAAATAAATTTAAGTTTCATTATTCTCCTCCAAATTCTTATGATTGTTACAGCACAACACAGACTTTGTCAATAATTTCAATTTCCATACGAGTAAGGACGGGACCGACAAAAGAATGTTATTCTTGCCAATGACGATTATGCTTATGATAATGATAATTTATTTATACTGGCAGAGGTAAGGCCATAGGGCCTTCTCTTAACACTCCACCAGGACACGAAGTATACAAGCAGTGAAAATTTAACAAAAAGTTACAGAACAGAATATTAACATATTACAAATAATAATAATAATAATAATAATAATAATAATAATAATAATAGCGTAACAAAATCGACACTAAACAACATGAAAATAATACCATTATAGAAAAAAGAAAGTAAAACACATTGGAATATAATAAAAAGCAATAGTTAATACGGAAAACGTAAGGAAAAATATAACAAAATGGAATGCAATAAAATAATAATAAAAAAGAAGAAAATAAATACGAAAATTAAATAAAATCCACAATAAAAAAGGTATGATAATAAATTCATCTGGTGATCAAGAGAACAAAAAAGGGGAAATGAAGGAGAAGAAATATATTTTTACAAAACTATCGCAGAGAAAAGGGCTTATAGCATAACTGAAAGAAATCTGAATTGAAAAAGTGCAATTTTAGTTTATTTTTGAAACTAGACAATGTCCGACAGTCTCTGACATATGGTAGAGTGTTCCAAAGACGAGCTGCAGAGACGGTGAAAGATAAAGAGTAGAAGGATGTTCTGATAGTGGTAACCTGCTGCAGAGACGGTGAAAGATCAAGAGTAGAAGGATGTTCTAACAGTGGTAACCTTTAATCCCATAAAAAAAACCTTCTTCCGAGAAAATAAACATCAAATTATTTCTGATACTGTGACCGACTGCAATTGCATGGTTGTTCCGATCCTGAGCGGCGAATTTAATTTCAATGTTTGGTAATGGAATTATGAAATGAAGACAATTCTTTCCATCACAATCAATTAACGTAAAACGTAGTCAGTTCGTATAAACATGCGTCATATTACAATGGCCTGTAACCTTTTTAGAAAATTACTCTACAATAATCCCAAAAATGGAATAATAGAATGCTGAAACGGAGTCGGATGCTTGCAGGAAACTAGTGTGCCTCAAGATGTGGAACACGGTGCAGTTGCTTTATCCATCACAATCAAAGGGTCAAACCTCAGACTCGCGGTGAGGAGAGGGCTGGTTACGCTTACTACAATGCATACAGTGAAGAGCTAGGGGATGCAGATGCGCGCGCATAACGCCCAAGACTTCATGCTGCTCGCAAGACAAGTTTAACGGCGGCTGTCGGCATCCTGACCATGCATCTCGTTAACGTTAACCAGTCTCAATGTGTAATACAGAGTTCTAATTCTATGTTGTTCTGAAATCAAGCATTTTAATATTACTCAAGTAACGTCAAATAGTTGCTGCTCATTAAAGAATAATGAAGGTATTCTCAAATATGAAAACATAACTTACTCCAATGCTTACTATTCTCTGGAAGGTGGGAGTTTTAAGGGCGCATCTAGGTGGGAAGGAAAAAAAAAAATTACATTTTTAGTTTTTGCGTTGAAATTGTTTATGGTCTAAGGAACCTCTATGGAAATTTTCACGCACTTATGCCCTTCCAATGTATATATATATATATATATATATATATATATATATATATATATATACATATACATGTGTTTATATCCATTTAATATTTCAAAATCATTTTTCTTCGTTTTTGTTTTTTGTACATTTTGCTTTGCTAAAAATACTATTTCTCCTACAAAATTTGTACTACATGTACTATTGTTTTGTGAAACTTCTTTGGTATGTGTGTAACAAAACTTACTTATGAGGATTTTCTTTAAGTCTCACATTGTTTTAAACTTTTTTTTTGTGTAAGTTGCTAATAATTTGGCCGTTTTTAGAGCTGACAATATATTTTTTTTCTGGGTAAAAGAAATTAAAAAAAAAAAACTGGATAGTAAGTTTTGTTTTGGGGAGTTTGAGAGTTATAAAAATGGAATTTGAGGCAAAATGTTAAAATTTGTTGTAATAATAATAATAACTGAAAAAAAAACTTACAAATGACATAATTCACACATTATTAAACCAAATTATATCAAGTTTGGTATACACATTATTTATAAGTACAACTGTATCTACAACATTCCAGACTTTACCTTGATAAGTTTCAATCAATCAATGAGTGCAACTAATTTGGAGCCGCAACAAGCCTTAAAAGGCTTAAAGCCTGAAGGAGGAGGAGGAGGAGGAGGAGGAGGAGAAGAAGAAGAAGCAGTTTCGAAAATAGAATTTCACTTCGGTGTACTCTTAATTTGTAAAGAACTGCGTGGCGTATGTTAATTATAATAAACAGATGGGCTGTTATTAATTTGTAAAATACAAAATTATACTCCTTACAAAAACATACTGATACGAGTGCTTCGTTTTAATAAATGTTTCATGCAACAGTCCAGGGTTGCAGAACTGGGGACGAAAGGGGTGGAAGCATGAGGAAATATTTCGTTCCCCTATCCACAAGGCCGGAGCCTTCAGTGACGTTTCTGTGACGTTTGGCAAACACACTGTTCTCTTTCTCTTCTCCCCCTTCCGTACAACGACGCGAGGATTGCAGGGAAGGAATGAGTTACGTGTTCCGGCTTATGAAGCGTGCTTCAATTGCAGCACAGTTTTGCAACCCTGCACTAGTCATCGGCAAAGATTTATACTTCCGAACACCTGAAAGTAAGAGTTCGTGAATACGAAGGGTTAGGGAGGTATGAATAAACAGAAGTTCATTTATTGTCGTAGAATGGTTCTTACAGTTCTAGTCGCAGCAGTCCATCGAACAGCTCTGCTTCCATCAATTTGGGACGCAGATTTAATAGGGCAAAACTGTATACATATATTGAACAACTGTACTTAATGGACGTCATGAAAAGCTTGCTAATTTTGTTCTGTTGCAATATTTGGCAGGGTTTAGTACCTGATCACATGTCTGAATTAGCATTTTCAAAGTGTACGAATCCCAAGTTAAGGGAGCACAGGGCAAGCGGGGCCGGCCGGCAGGTGGTTGCGAGCTCTTCTTGCTGGCATTGATCCTCATTGTGCTCCGTGCAGGCCAGTCGGCCAGCCAGCCAGCCACTGCGCTCCGCTCCATTCCACAACGCTCACTCTCTACGAGTGTACACGCTTTATAAAATAATTATAGACAGTGCATGTACTAGATTCCGCCCTCTTCTGACACCTCAACAAGGATCTTAGATGCGTGGATCGAAAAACATATTCAAAATGAACAATTGTAGCCTATACATAGAGTAGATATGTAATAAATGCGTTCACATCCAAGGGTGAAACTTGAATATAAATTATGCTAAAACATTTTCTTTTAATTTATTAGAATGTCACGCGGACAAAATAATAACAGAGTTAAGCAATTCTATGTTGTCGAAAACTTCTTCTACTCAGTGTATAGGCCTACGGCCTGATCTTTCCAGAGATTAGGAGTCTTTCCATGTTTTCTTTGGTCTTCCAGGGGACCTCTTTCCATCTACTGGTAGATTATCCCTTGCTATGCGTATCTGGTGTCATGCGAGATACGTGATGATTCCATTTCTTTCTTCTTCTATTTACCCAATCACCTATTGCTTGGATGTTTAGCTGCATTCTAATTTATTCACTTCTTCTTCTTCTTCTTTTCTTCTTCCTGTTTTCTGCATAATTTTCCTTAATACACTCATTTCGTTTAGTTCGATCCTAGGTAGTGACAGGATATTTTCTCGTTGCCAAACTTTCAGAACGGCCCCGAGGTTCACTCAGCCTCCTATAAAATTGAGTACCGGGTCTTTCCCGGGGGTAAAAGGCGGTCAGAGCTTGGTGCCGACCACACCACCTCATTCTAGTGCCGAGGTCATGGAAAGCATGGAGCTCTACCTCCATGCCCCCCAAGTGCCTTCATGGCATGTTACGGGGATACCTTTACCTTTTTTACTCATTTCGTTTGTTTCCAGAATCCTTTTAGTTTTTGAAGTACTCGCTCGTACTTCACAAGCATAGGTTGATATTGGGCGAACTACAGCTTTATACATTCTTACCTTGGTTGCTTTATTTAAGTATTTGTTGTTCCATATAACATCATTCATGCATCCTGCAATAATTGCTGCTTTATTTGCTTGGTGCATAACTTCATTTTGCAATGCCCCTCAAGCAGTTATCTCAACATCCAGGTATTTTATTGACATTACCTGTTCTATTATTGTCCTCTCTATTTCCAGTTTACATTTTAGGGGGAATTTGCTTCTGGTCATTATTTTTGTTTTTGTTAATGATATTTTCATGTTGTACTTTATACATCCTAGATAGAATCCATACACTAATCTTTGTAGATCATCTTCCGTATATACCATCAAAACAACATCGCCAGCATAGCACGAGATATTAAGATCTTTATTTCCCATTTTGTACCCATCCTTGAATTTAATTTCCTTTATTATTTCTCATTAAAAAAGTACCAACTTTCTGACTCGTCGTGTAAAGTGGTCTGTATCACCAACGGAATCTTAGGGTTCTTTGTATATTAACAATATTTACAATTTTTGGTCGAAAGTCACGTGTTGTGTACAGAAACTTACGTAACAATCTTTCATTCTGCGTGTGAATAATAATAATAATAATAATAATAATAATAATAATAATAATAATAATAATATGCCGAGGTTATATTAGTGTCGCCGGTGTGCCGAAATTTGTCTCGAAGGGATTCTTTTGTATGCCAGTAAATCTACTGACATGAGCCTGTCGTATTTAAGCACACTTAAATGCCATCGACCTGGACCGGGATCGAACCCGCAACCTCGAGCACAGAAGACCAGCGCTATACCGATTACGCTACCCAGGCCGTCGTGAATAATAACATAAACTAATAGGCACTACAAAACATTCAGACCATTTCTACTTTATATTTAAAAAATAAAGTCACTCGAATCCGGTTGGAATATTGGATTCAAAATAATTCCGTATTAAAATAAGATTTAAACATTAAATTAAAAATTGTATACATATACATTTTGGGCACATCAATTTAAAATTTCGTAAAAAAAATTAAAATATCTGGAAAAAACTAATTTCGAATAAATTATTGCTAAAAACAAAAAAGGATCGCGAGTTTAAACTTGACGATATTTTGACCCGAAAGGACTTCAAACAACATTTTTGATTTTATCAGCTAAAACCTTGTTATTTCGCGAATTCGTGATTCTCGAAAAAAAAAAAATACATACATACATACATGCATACATACATACATACATCTAATTATGCGGCATTTGCTAACAGGTCGAAGTATAACGCAAAGTTTCACAAAATCTTGTCACGCTACAATTTTAACACATCGAAGGTAGGACAACACGAACATGCACCGTTTTGTCTCTGTTGTTTCAGCGTTATTTAACATCTTATGTGAAATTCATAAAAAAGTAAGCATTACATACAGCAGTCCTTTCCCGGAAAAGTTTCAAGATTTTAAATGCATAAAACGTAGTTTATCACAGGATGTGGACTTGCGACGTTTTCTTTGAACTAAAACAGATAAAAAATTAACAAACGCAAAATAACCTACTACAAAAGGAGAAAGCTGTAGAATGTAAATGTATGTTCATTAGTTCATTACTCCAAGCAATAAAAGATAGATAAAATGTATGTCACAAAGGATTCTTTTAAACGGCGTAATTTTTATGTCGAATAGCAGGTACCCGACTGTTCCGTCATTCACTCACATGAAGCCAGTTGTGTACACCAATTTGCAGACAGTCGTTGCCCAAGCTGCGCCATAATGCTGGTCTACGCTTCATCCGCGATAGAGGAGGAGGAGGAGGAGGAGGAGGAGGAGATTTGTTGGGGCGCCACAGAGGAACCGGAGCTCCTGGAGAGAACCCTTGTTACCTGGACCACGGGCTTGCCCAACAAGTCATAAATAGGGAGTTCGGCAGGGATGGAACCCGGGTACACAGAATTTAGTCCAAAGCTCTACAAATTGGACGACCGCCGTGGCTACAAGCACTTGAGGTCAATATCCCTGTAGAATTGATTAAAAAAACTGAGTACATGGTAGGTAATCATATCTGATTTATTCAATAGCAAAAGAAGTGTTTTCACATAGGCTATGTCTCATTTGAAACTTAAAAAGTATTCGAAAAATAATTTCCCACAGACAAATCGACAAATCTGACACGTCCTATCAGGTATAAAACTCAAGTCTCATTGTACGGGAGTAGTAACCTGTTTTGTTTAACTACGCCTTTAACTGCGTAAGTCAGACATCGGCAAAAATGTAACCGTGCATTTTAGTGGATGTACCGGTGTTCGTCATTATGGTTGTTTATTTGCCGGTTTGTAACTAGCAGGCGAGAACGACATTTAGAGCTTCGTTAAATATATTTATTAGCTATGATAACCAATCGCACTCTAATTTTTATCACTGATAGGTCAATGTCTAAAAAGTATAGAAAAATATTCGAAATCAAGTTCTTTTTCGAAAAGTGACGGGAGAAAAATACTGACTTCGAAGTGGTCTGTTCAAAATACATTTACACCTTCAAATATTGGTCAGCGGCAAAACATTTTTCCACTTCAGATGGAGGGGGGGGGGAAGGGATTAAAACTTTTTTTAAAATTATTTTAGTAGATTATTTTACGACTCTTTATCAACAACTTATGTTATTTACCGTCTGAATGAGATGAAGGTGATAATGTCGGTGAAATGAGTCCGGGGTCCAACACCGAAAGTTACCCAGTATGATTAAAACAAGAGAAATGGTGAATAGGGATGGAAATTACTTTTAAAGTTGTCGATATTCAAAATGTTTACTGGTTACCGAGTTACAGCGAATTAGAAGCCGTTCCATCGTAGTTGAAGTGTGTCGTGGGCGACAGAACGTGGAAATCTTACGGAGTAGACGCATTTTCATCAATCCAAGGTCAAGCTTCAACCAGCGTGGAACGGCTTCTAGACATTTTCGCTTGGAGGAGGACAATATAATATTGTGTATGCATTGCCTGAACCTTTCCTCTGTTAAAGGAGAAAGAACGGGGGATTTTCATAGAAATCTTCGCGCTGATTTCTGTTTACAAATTGTTTACGATTTTTAGTTATTCATGGGTTTTTTAATTTAATACAATTATATTACACAACATCTATGCTTATCACTCGTATTACACATTTTGAATTTCAGAAGAATTAAACACGGGCCTACCGGCTTTGGTTTCCTCCCGGAGAACCCAAGCTAAGGGTTTCATTATCATTTAAAATCTATCTCGCTCGACCAACGAACCTCGGCTCCAGCGGCCAGCATGCTAACCGCAAAACAACCGAGGACGACGCTAGTCTGAGACAGATCACCCATATTCCTGATTCCTGGAGAAAACAGGATAAGCAACAGTAAGGGCCAAGGTTGCTACTATATTGAGGTATTCTGTGTCGCCTCGCCTCTCCGATCACAATACCAAGCTCGTGACAGGAACTGAGCAGAGAAGCAAGTCCCTTATGCCCTCCAGATGGGGTAACGAGACTATAGCCTGCTACAATACTTTACGTGAGCCACTGACAAATATTTGAAGACTGCAAAACCAATTTATGAAGAGCTGAGATTCTACTCACTTTCCTTTAACTCCATATACAGATAAAACATTTCGAAATCGATAAATCACTTCCACTTTTAAAACAGTATACTGTTCGTAGGAAGACGATAGTTTGCTTTTTCCTGGAAGAAATCTGCGACAACACACAGCTCACTATTCTAACGACGAACTTTATACAGTATTCGAATTATCAGTAGAAATCTGTGGTCCCCGTGATCCTTCGACCTGATCCTCTGCGATTTTTATCTCTTGTGTAAGTTCTAAAGCTAAGTGTATAACGATAATCTACATAACCCTGGGAAAGCTGAAAAATAGCATCCAAGAAAATGTCGCCCCCATATACGTAGCTACAATCACTTCTATGCATAGGATATATAGTTAAATGTTATTTAACGACGCTGTATCAACTAGTAGGTTATTTACCGTTATGTAATAGGTGATAGAAAGATTGTATTTGGCGAGTTGAGGCCAAAGATTCCTCATGGGATTACCCGATATTCACCTTAAAGTTAGGAAAAACCACGGGGACCCAACTCGGTAATCAGCTGAAACGAAAATAGAACCCACGCCCGGGCACCGCTCAGGATCAGCGGGAAAACGGAATACAGCCTGAGCTACGCCGGAGGCTCATACCATAGGATATATTGACTTTATATAATTTTCAAGGAGGACCTCTCGAAGTGAGAATTTTAATGACACTGTGAGAATTGAATTTCCCTTCTCCCAGTCTGCATAAAAACTTTGGTCTGTCCACCCCTGGGATGCTGTGGCTCAACCGGCGAGACAACTCCGACAGCCTGCTCAATTATGCAGTAGGACACGGCAGAGAGCTCAGGTCACACGCCTACACGTCCTGCGCACCGACACGTTCCGTTCGCGTGGAATTGAACCCGTGGCCTCCCAAGACCATTTTCCTTTACATCCCAATTTATTACGAAAATTACTCATCCCGAATTCACTATTTTTAAGATAAATAAAATACCTTACGTGACTCTCTTATGCGAAAAAAGGTAAAGCTGGAGAAGATCATCAAAGATCCGTGCCATTGGATTAAGAGAGCCGCACACAAACGTACACTGCTGTTTCAATTTCCCATAAATAATTTAATTTATATGCATTGAGATGCCAACAATCTTCGATTAATCAAGTCCTACTGTGTTATATTTTTCCAGTATTATCGAATGACCTACTAGTATAACAAATTTATGTCTCTCCTTAACCCCAAGGTCGTAAAATGAATGTAGAAGAGTACTAATAAGATTAATAAGACTGTACTCCACTGCACCCGTCTCCGAATGCTTATGTTAGTGCCAAACTCTATACGGGACTGAAGATAATGCTGACATCCGATTCCTGTCATATCATTCGCTAACCAGAATTCCGTCTATACTATCACTAGAGAGCGGAATTTAGGCAAAAACCCATTTTTTTTCCTTGATACTTACAGGCTTGAGATTTAATATTTATATTTTTCATGGACATACAGGTATAAATAAAGGGGTTTATAGTGCCTAAAAATGCCTATTTCGACGTTAGTGCCTATTTTTAAGTTTTTTTTATGTTAGTATTTTTGTAACTGTTTACTGTTTTTTTCTAATATCCTGTACCGTTTACATTCTAAAGACGGGATAATAACAACTCCTTCCTAGCAGTGAACAACACAATAGAGAATTACAGTACCTACGGGGCACCCATTCTCATTCTTACAATATTTCAATCCTAAATTTCCAACTTTCAGTCGGCCTGGATAGCGTAGTCGGTATAGCGCTGGCCTTCTGAGCTCGAGAGATTGCGGATTCGATCTCGGCCCAGGTCAATGGCATTTAAGTGTGCTTAAATGCGACAGGCTCATGTCAGTAGATTTACTAGCATGTAAAAGAACTGCGGGACAAATTATTATTATTATTATTATTATTATTATTATTACTATTTCTTCCTCTGTCAGCAACAATTTATCACAAACTCGCTGGACTGTACCGAATAAGCATTCTCTTACATTCCAAGACAGATAACAACCCCTTCCTTTTTTCTCAACATTTGTAAGTTCAGCAGTGAACGACACAATAGCCACAATAGGTGTTGATCATCTACTGTGAAGCAAACTATAGAAATGTGATTGGTGAGTGAAAAACGCTCTTATATTAGTGACATTATTTATAAAAAAAAAAAAAAAAAAAAAAAATTATTTTATAGAGCCTAAATAAAGGAGTCTAAGAGCCTATTTTAGGCGCCTAAAATTCCGCTCTCTAACCATCACTAACAAGAGCCGCACGCACCGAAAGAGTTACTCTCCCGAGAATGCCAGTCGCTTTTCCAGAGTCCATTCATGCGGTGTGGGCCAGTGAACGCACATGCCTTGAAAATAATGAAGAGAATATAAGCCTATTTCATTTCGTTCGGCTCTTGCGACGCTTGCAGCACACACCGGTGGAAGCTTACAGACGACATTACTTGTCAAAGACGATATCCGGAAAAATTCCACCTTATCTTGAAGCTCCCCTGAGCCAAGACCTCCGCTGCGAGTACGAGTGGGTCTCCAACGTATGCTACGCAACAGCTTCCCGAAGCGTTTCGACCAGAAGACAATTATTGACTCGCACAATATTTTTCTTCAATAAATAATACACACCTTCACTTTATTTTTCACATTAATTGAAGACATCGATCTCTTACTGAAAGGTCTAATGTTACGACCAAGACCAGGATTCATATGCAAATGTATATTTTTACTGGTCAGTTGAAAGTCCTGCAAAAACATTTGTATGCACGTTTTGAACCTCTGTGATGATTAGACAGGATTCCCATGGAAATGGATGTTTTTATACAAGCTTGCTACAGTTCTCAAACTTTGTAAATATCCGTTTCATGACTTAGTGATTCGAAATATGTACACCTTTTCCGTGCATATTTGCATGTTTTGGTCTTTTTAGTGGTAAATTCACACATAATGGATATTTTTTAGATTTTAAGTTTAATAATGCATGTTTCGAGGTTTATGTTGCATATTACGTCCATTTTTATAGTTTCATTGCATATTTTATATTAAATCGCATGATACTGCATTTTATAAATGTTGCCTCGTAGAGTTTGGTATTTCTGAGCTTACAATATTTGAGTATATGTATTGAAAAACAGAAGTGAAATGCTAACGATTTGCAGGGTTTCTACCTGAAGACTTTGAACCTTACCAGCTAATCTTCTCATTGTATTGTCACACTGGAATTCCACACTTCTGTTCTATACAAGTCTTACCCTGAGGCCAAAATTATTATTAGAAGGATGCCTCTTCTGCTCCCTCCCATACTTTGTACTTTGGCAACAATAGCACTAACATGCTTCCCCTAACATGCCTTTAATTTGGAGAGGCAGATAGGTAGAAGGTCTGTAATAGGCTACATTGTGAATTAGCTACTGTATTTGTGTTCTGTGGTGATCTGTGAAGTGTTGTAATGCCCTCGATTAAAAGTTCGAGAAGAGATCTTGTGGCACAGTGGATCAAAGGAAAAGAATATTTTAAAAATTTGGACAGACTGTTAGTAGTACATTGTGCCATTCGAAAATAAAATGTAAGTTTCAATTTTGATACCGCATATTTTCAATTTTTGTTTTCTTTCATTCTGCTTATTTGGCTATTTGATAGTGCATAGATACATGCATATTTTACGATTTGATAGTGCATGAAAATCCTGTCTCTAGTGATGACGGTTTGCAAAGTTACCAGTGCAAACTTTTGAATAAGACTAATATGGACATACAGTAGCATACACTCAGAATTTTGTTGCATAAACCCATAAATTTGAACTCAATGTAAAAAAAAAAATTCTGAATTATTTGGTTGTCAGCATATACTATTTTTTGTGTTAAATATAGTCTACTCGCTGCTTGGAAATTGCTTGCAGATGAAGGGTAGCCATGGAAAATCCAAAACAACCACTCCCTGCTTTTGAGTCGGGTACTGAGGACATTGAATTACTGCACAACAAGAATCATTCCCACATATCTCACCTATCTACCCGACAGTAACACCCCCTACACATCTTTTCTCAGTTGGCGCCTCAACAGTGTCAGGTGCGTGATTATGTTGTATCCCGTGGATCGATTTATGTGCGTTCCTTCGTGATACCTCCCAAACAGAACACATTTCACACGCACGATGAGGTTCTCAAGATGAAACTAGACATATTGCAATAATAAAAAAAACCTCTGGTTACAGCACTGTGTTCGAAATAAAAGCCTTGGGCCAAGAAAGTGTGGCTTGCTTGAACTTGAATCTTACAAACTCAATTTGTACACTAAAATTTCATGTATACTGTACGATTATTTTCTGCATTCAAACATATTCTTGCAGATAAAGTATGACAACAGAAAACAGTGACAATTTGTTCAATGTGTGTTGTAATTAAAAAAAGTACGGTAAACAAAGAAATAAAATGTACATATTGGACTTCAATATCAAATAAAAAAACATCTATACCTACCTGACATACGATTCACATTTTCTACAAAGATAAATATTGTACAAAACATTAGATTTTTGTATATTTTCCAGTATTT
The DNA here is from genome assembly GCF_040183065.1 of Periplaneta americana. Classification (NCBI taxonomy): domain Eukaryota; kingdom Metazoa; phylum Arthropoda; class Insecta; order Blattodea; family Blattidae; genus Periplaneta; species Periplaneta americana. The sequence continues at coordinate 60,772,088 of NC_091131.1, read as the reverse complement.
TCTGTCTCTTTGTGCATACAAACTCTTGCCCTAGTTATGACCATCTCCTGATAAGTAATACACCGTCGTCAAACTATGCGACCTTTACATTTCGGTTTAAAATTTGTCTTTCGTTACACTGATAACAACCTTCACTTGAACAGAAACCAGAAACACCTTCAAAAGATGGAATGAACGAAACAGCGCATAGAGAGTGAATTAAAGACCGCGGAAACTGACTGAAACAAGCAACTTGTAAATTAATGACGGAACGTGAGATGTGAAAATTAGGCAAATTGAAGCTCCTTCGTGAAGTGCAAATCTCAAATATTTTAACCAGCAAGGCATTTGCGCGGGTACGCTGGCCGACTTGAAAACCGCTGAGAGGACGAAGGGGATAATGCAAATCAATACGCCCATAATAAATTCATTGCAAGCCCGCTCACAATTAGCACCAGCGCGCTCATCGCTCACCTTTCGAGTTCTTTAAAGCTGGACCAACAACGTATTTCCTGTGTTAGATTATTCTTCAGCGACTATCTCATACGTAATATCACACGAACTAGCAGATTCATTTTTCCTTGGTCCGAAGAAATGTACGTCTTCCTAGCCTTCTCTAAGTACCGTACTATGATAATCGAATATTAATCTTTTTCATTTAACAATCATACAACAAAAGCTGTTAGTCTATGCGTCGAGATAATAACGTATTAAAGCCACCGGCATAGCTCGAGCGGAATTTTTTTTTTCAAGATTTTTTCCTCAACCTTAAGACGGATGTCGGTACTCTACAGTGAATTCTCGACCAAATCTCCCTATCACAAATTTCATCTTCGGTAAACAACTTAATTGTTGATAAAGCGTCTTTAAAGTAACAAAGTAGTGCAAATCTACTATAAAATCCAGCAGTCCACAATTCTCTCTCTCATCAACTTTTAAATACATCCATTTTTAATTTGTGAAACAGATTTAAGAAAAAGTCTTAGGAACATAACCTGTAAATTTTAATATTCTAGTGAACATATAGTAATGTTAATAAAATACTTCACAAAAAAATCTTGTAATGAATAACTGAAAATTAGACATAAATGCCCATTCTTCTCATGAACTTGGAGGGGGGGGGGGAGTATTTGAATGATTTTTACACAGTCTACATACAGAATTATTTTCCACGTTAATCTACGAATGAGATAATTTTTGGGGGAAACTTGAAAATTTGCGTTAATTACATTAATTTTCTAAATCCACCTTCCCCCCCCCCAAATATATCCCATTACCCATATTACCATAGGAAAATAATTATTCTAGTTACCAAAATTAAAGTTGTCTCTAGACTATGTAAAAAATCGTTCAAATCCTTCCATTAGTTCACGAAACGAATGGGAATTTATGGCTCATAGTTTTGAGTTTTATTCCATTATTTTTTTTAATATCGTATTAAAATAATTACATCTTCTACATTGTTACCTTAAATAAGCAACTAAACTGATACGGCTGTAAGAGAAAATAAGAGGGTAATTTCTCCAAGGCTTTCCCTAACCTTAAGGCGAATGTCAGGTAATCTATGGCGAATCCTTGGACTCATCTCGCCAAATACCATCTCGCTAAACAACCTAGTAGTTGATAAAGCGTCGTTAAATAACAGAGTTAAAAATACCTGGTACATCACTGTTGTTATTGCTATTTAATAAACTTTCCAAAGACAGGTGTTGCATTATAAATAAGTGTCTAAATGTCATTTTCGCGAAAATTGAAACTCTTTCCTTTATCGTTTTATTAGGCGTTCACAGATGGTGGGATGTGTATATGCCAATAGCTTAAACTCTCAGAAGCTTGAAAATGGCATTTGGACACTTACTCACTTCAAGTCTTAATTTTATTTGTGTCCCCCTCCAGAACGAATACGCCTCACTTGAACATTCTTTGCCGCAGAGCGTTACCTTTGATGCACCATGGGAAGTAGCATACAGCATAACAGTCCACAATGGAGTGTGATGAGTAGACTTCGTTGAATTGCCACACGCAGCATGCAATCAGGTTGCCGATGTACGGTAGTATAGAGGAGGTGAGCGACCGCCCCGTCTCGTAGTATAAGCAGTTCATGTTAAGAGTTGTGACCGGTCCAAATAGATAGAGCAGGTACAGCTGATGTATACTTATGTAAGCACTTGTTTTTGCATTACTGCGGTTGGAATAATCAAAGCTTAATATTTGTTCAGTGCAGACAAGAATTCAAACATACTACAATGAGAGTGTTGCTGTTCCAAACAATTGCCCCTGGAATACCCTTACCTCCGCAGCCAGTCTTGACCCGTTGGGGAACGTGCTTGGATTCTGTTAATTATTATGCAGAACATTACAGCAAAATAATGGAAGTAATTGATGCATTGGATAGCACAGACAGTTTCTGTTGCAGCTGTAAAATCATTGCCTTCTGAACAGCTATTGGAAGATATTCTGTTCATTGATTCTGATTTTAAAATCGTGTCCAAAAGCATCACCCTGTTAGAATCGTCTAAACTACAACTCTCAGAAGCCCTTAATATAGTGGATAAAATGTCACAAACCGTTATCCAAAATAACAATTCACTAATTTCAGAAAAAGTGAAATGTAAGTTGAGAAACATTATTGCTAAAAATTCTGCTTATTCACAACTTCGTATTATAAATAATGTACTATCAGGTCAGGACAAGACGTCTGAAGTTGGTGTGCTAAAAAGTAGTGACTTTCCGTTCTTCAAATATGGACCTACTACATCGTGTAATGTTGAACGCACATTTTCCAATATAAAAACTGTTTAAGTGAACATCGGAGGAGATTACTTTGCAGTCGCTCAAAATGTATGTAACTCTTCACTGTAATGCACATATTCAAGAATGTGAGTATCTTACATTGCATTTTAAGGGTTAATATATCTCACTATAAAATACTTGTGTATTTACATGTTTAGACATTTCCTACTTCAATAATCTTTCATTATATTTCTTGAATGCAGGATACAGGTTTTATTGTAACCGCAGTATACTGCTCAGTGTTTACATTAGAGGCATATTCCATTCGTTGCACGCGCCCTTCCCATAGTCTATACCGCGTGCGCAGTAAACCTTGCGATTCTCGTGGCAATTCCACGAAGTCTAGTGATGAGTAACTGGAGTACCCGCGAAAAATAAAATCTTTCTGCACAACACAATTCGAATCCAGGTTACCAGCATGGAAAGCAAATGTTTTAAATGCTCAACAGTACGCCTTCCCAAGTAGGGTAACTGGAGTACTCCGCGCAAACATACCACCGAAGTCTTTGCCCACCACAAATTCCACGTGGACCCACCGGGATTCAAATCCAGGTTACGAGCATAGAAAGCTAGAGGCTTCCGGCTAACGGCAAGCCTCCCCACGTGGTATAAAATCTCATGCCTACTCCATAAAATCTCAACTCTACTAACGGCCAAAATTACTCACCTTTTTGGCATCATTGTTGTTGTCCGAGTGGTTGGGCTGCGGGCTCATGACTGAGCCATTGCTCACAGCACCGCTCTGCGACAGCAGCTCGTCGGAGCCACGCTGCAACAAAAAGAAAGAGAAATTATAACTCAGGAAACATTTCTGGGGAAAAAACTATTAATATAATGATCAAAAAGCAAGAGAGCATTTCTTTTTTCGTACGACTGGAAGTGAACTTGCGGATTTGTTTCAGAGGTTAACTGTAAAGTTCGTGATCAGAAAAGTATTTTCGTCTGGGCAACCATTTATAATTATTAGAAATTAATGTATGTTTTCAATCAAGAAACTACAGATTAAATCCTTAAGGCTTGGCATAAATTAATGTAATATGAGAGAGAAGGATAGAATGAGGGCTGCAAGTTGTCTTCCTATACAAGTAGCAGAAGCAGCAGTTCCCTGGAAGCAAATTTCCAGAAAGTGGCTTAGAAGTCACCGCGTAATTGTATAATGAATAAATAGCACGCACTCTTCATGAAGTGGGAGCGGCACCGCAAGTCACACGCGGCTTGGCAGTGAGCACAGTATGTGGTATCTCGGAAAATAAGCAATCTCCTTCAATTTTCCGCTCAACAAACAGTTTTCCCAAAACTTTTCATAACTCTGGCTTCAGGAGCGCATTTCCCTAAGTAGCAATAAAAGTTTTCAAGCTCAGAGGGGATTGAAGCAACTTCCATCACATCTATCGAGATGAAAAAAAATGCACAAGCAATGTTCTTACGAAAGAAATCAACTGAATATGAGGTAGGGCATCACCATATAGAACAAGGTGTCTTCTCGATAAGGGATGTACACACGATCATGGTGTATGAATAACCGAAACGTTAAAGATTATGATCCAAAATCCGGGGAAAAGTTCAAATTTGTAAGGCTAGCAGGTTACTGCCCGTTACGAGAAATACGGTGCAACCAATATTCAGAGTGTCCAATAATTTAACAATTTCGTTGGCAGGAAACCGGCTAGATAACCTACGTAAATAATGACTGACATGACTATGTCGGCTTTGGTTCACTTGTGGTTATGCCTACTTATAAATGGACCTGAAATTAGCAAGGAAATATCATGCAAATCTTTTACCAACTATCCAACCCTTATGTAGGAATTCAAAGATTAAAACTGATTACCACGGTGGTCTACTTTCATAATAATCAACGTCAATCGAGAATACCACGAAGTTACGGATTACCATCATTTTAACAAACGTAACTGTGAAATAATGCAAAGATTGGTAGAACATGGTTCTTAAAACCTGAAAATGATTATTCGGACCCTATTTCACAAAAGTATGCATAGCATTTATATTTTTTTCCTTTCTACAAAATCATATACAGTAAATACGTTAATTTTTATTAGATGCGTCAGAAGTGGAATTACAATTCACTCAATAGTATGAGCAAGTCAATTACTATGGTCTGAACAAACAAGTATCGTTAACATAGTCCGTAATTTATATCTAACGTGTAAAAAAATCTTGAAACAAAATTAAAAACGAAACGAATAGACAATATTATACTCATTAGCTACTTATATATAACACATATACATTATTCTAAACGTGTTATTTCTAGACATTCAGAAAATTAAATGGAGGAATATGACCACCGATTTTCAATTTTGCGGAGTTCCTCCTGACTTCATTCTTGGAGGGTGACGATGTCTACTTCATAAAACTTCTAAACGATTCTTGCTCGTAATTGTTCCTCCTTTTGGGCCTCGCAATCTTTGCTATAAATATCACGACTGAATAAGATCCAAAATATGTTTATGGGAAGAGTCTGGAGATCATTAGGCGGATTATCTTCAATAAACTGGAAGTTGTGCGCATAATTGAATAAAGTCAGATTAGGCCAGACCAAAATTGTATCGTTGATAAAACGCAGCAACTTCGGTAAGCATTTTCGGATGTATATCCATTCACGCAACCAATAAAAGGTGGACACACGCCAACTGAAGAAATGGTATATCACACCATAATTATGTCTTCAAATTTGGTCCTTCTTTCGTAACCAACATTAGGAGTGTTTCCTACACCAGCACAGTAAAAGCTATTCTTTCTTTTCTGAATCATAGAAAAGTAAAATACTTCTCATATTCCATATGATCATTCTGTTGATAAGAAGTTTTAAGATCGATAGTATGCAGGAATTCGAGGAAGCTCACCTTGTGTACTTCGGAACCTATGTTCTCTTTCTAAATTTCAGGATACTTCGCTCTAGTTCCCGGTGTATAGTCATATATTATGTGAAACACTAAATCTTCGACTGAACTGCAATTTTGCTTTCAACAGTTTAAATTTCATCATATACAATAGGCTACATAACCCATGGCCAGTGCAATTCATAAGCCATTTTATACGCCTGATCAATAATTTACCTTGATAGTTTCATTGGAACAAGAAAGTACTACCAATTATAATCTACTTGTTATTTATTTAATGAATTTGAAATGTAAATATGATTTTGTCAAGACTTTGTTACATAGGTTAGATCCTATCTCTGCAGAGCGTTATGAACTACATGACATGTGTCACGCGAAGTTTCATTTCTGATATACGCAAAATACAAGGCTAAAATGAAGTTTCTTCTCAAAACAAACATTTTCCCATTATCTACATTACAGCTTTCATTAATGCTACTAGTAACATTAATAACGCTTTAAAAGTATCACTTCCATTCACTAGCCGGAAAATATAATGTACATGTTACGAGGTACTAAATAGTAACGATATTGTGGAATAGAAAATTTCAAACGTTTCACTTGTAACTAGTAAGTCTAAATTACCACAAAACCAAAGTACAAAAAAAATCTCTACAGTATTTTTTTTTTTTTCCGTTTAGTGTCACTAATAAATTCGTTTTCAAATTACTACTACAAAATTTTGTGCCCCAGGACGTATCACAGAATAGTAGAAACATATCGGGTAAAATATGTATGTATGCAATATTACTGTTGTACTTAATAACGCACCATTCATCGAGCGATTAGACTGTTCAACACGCTTGGCAATTCCCGGTTAGTCTGTGATAGAGATGAACAAAACTGCCGCTCTCACTCGCTGTGTTCGTTGCATTTGTCTTTCGAGTCTCGTCTCGTCATTCTCGTGCGCTTCGAGTCTCGCTCATCATTCTCGAAATAGCATTTGGTCGGAGTGGAAAGATTTCGTAACTTTCAATAACACACATCAATGAAATAAATAATATTATAAATGTTTAAAGGAGGTAAAAAGAAAAAAATGTTTTGGTTCTATTACATATTACCTATAGTAACTTCAACATATGTATGTTTTTTTTATATGTACTTTCAACTGCCTATTGCACAATATGCTCTGTATAGTGTTTTTTTGTTTATATAACTGTTATATAAACAAAAAAAAAACAATTCTCAAATAAATTTGCATTTCTAAGAAACATAAAACATAACGTTAATATCTTTTTATTTGAGATTGCACACTTGATCTCAAACATATTAAAAGAAAATTCCTAGCCTTTTAATAGGGGCCTAGTAATTAAATAAAAACTGGGGAACGGATTATTATATACTGAAAGGTAGAGATGATGTTTCAAATAGGCTACTTAATTGTTTATAAATTGTTTTTATTCATTTATCTAAACGATAACAGCTCCCTGTATTAACAGGCTGCCACAAAGACAGGAGCATATTGTGCAATAGGCAGTTGAAAGTATAAAAAACATAACATATGTTGAAGTTTAATGGAGTCTTACAACAATGACAAAAAATGACTGAATAAATAATGAGGTACTAATTAATTATTTGAAGATCACTGTTGACCGTAGAGATGCCGAAGTAGATAAAAGTTCAGTCAGGTATAAACTGCGCCGATTCAAGGCTGTTTGGCGTTCGGGACTTCGGGAATGATCAACTCTCGACATATACAAAATTGTCGTGCAGGTTTTCGGCTTTGCGGGCAATGCTAGTCTTGCTTTCTCGATCGTTGTTCATCTCTAGTCTGTAACATGTAAAGGGCATGGGCGTGTTTCCACGAGGTATTCGCGTCTCCTCTTATCTTGTATAATATTACAAAAGTTTTGAAAGCCCATTAAAAACTACTATGGGGAAAATGATAGCCAGTTTAGCTTGTTACAACTATCGGAATACAAGACTTGGCTCCTGTCGATGAGAAGAATTCTATTTCTAAGCCAGGAGAGCATACAGCGCGCAGAATTAATGTCCCCGATGGTAGGATGATGACCAGTGAATTAAAATCAGCTATCAGCAGGTAACCTCTTCAGTACAGCACTACTATCATTATATAACTTCCCACAGTCTGCAAAATTATTAGATGTGAAGCACATACAATCTATCCTCACACACAGCTGACGAGTTCGATTAGCTCGTAATAAGAGTGGCAGTGCTTACGCTACATCCGGCCTTGATTTCCTCCGCTTCCACCTTCCTTAGACTCACTCGACAATAAGAAAAGGCGGCGCAGAGACAGCGAGCGGAAGTAGGAGGAAGCGAACCAAGAACTAACAATAGAATAAAGAAGGCTAACAATACAAGACGAGGAAATTAAGCTGCGACGCGTCATGCCATTCTGACCACACGCAGACATAGATCAAAATGTACATGGCTCATTAGGCCAACTGTTGTAAGATACAGAGGTTCTCGAAAATTGTTAAAATTGTGTAGATAGGCAGTCCAATAAATTGTACAGGCGACCCCATGCACGAGGAGGAAACACACATCAACTAAGGTCTCTTGAAGTTATTAATCGAAATCAAACACTCGCAAACTGAGAAGCCATCGGCTCAGCTACGTCTGAGATAAACTTCAATTTAGTTTAGCAAAATGGTGTCCAATTATATCCTTATAAAATTATTCATTCATTAGACTAACAGTTTCAGCATTATACTGTACTCTCTTCTATCACTCTTTCTAGTACAACTTCATTTTTTTTATTATCTGTCTGTCCATTTCACACGCTCCATTCTTCTACATATCCACACTTCAAATATTTCTAATTGTTTTTCTTGACTTTGTCGTAATGCCCATGTTTCAGCCACAAACAAGTCCTATATAATGCCACACGCACTCAAAGCACTTCACTAATGTTTTTCTTAGTTATTTTGCTATAGGTCCGCAGAAGACGCTTCTTCCTTTGATTTCTGCATTATGATCGTTATCATTAATCACAATTGAGAACTCAATAATCTACATCTACAATCGGATTTACCGAACATATATAAAATCTCGGCTAAGACATAACTGAAAACATCTCTGAATAGGCTTCAGAATCTTGTACAGAACGTGCATGACGTCACTAAGATAGTGTTCAAACGGTGGTTATCGATAAGATGACAAGACAGCATTCAAAGGAATCCGATTCGATTACTGGCGAATGCAGTAAGCTTTTGGTGAATATAGCGGCTCAGTAATACCATGTTTCCATGTCAAAATTTCCTCTGCTCGTTTCGTTCAAACATTTACGCGAATTATCAGTGCAACGCCGCACAAGTTCAAAAGGTATGAAGATCTTTCTTGGTCAAAGACTCGTTTGAGAATGCTTTTCCGCTTCTGCCGAATTTCTAATCTCTATAACTAAATCGGACTGGAAGGCCCGGGGTTCGATCCCGAGTGGTGACGAGATTTTTCTCGTTGCTAAACTTTCAGAACGGCCCCGAGGTTCACTCGGCCTCCTATAAAATTGAGTAAAGGCGGTCAGAGCGTGGTCCGACCACACCACCTCATTCTAGTGCCGAGGTCATGGAAAGCATGGGGCTCTACCTCCATGCCCCCCCCCCAAGTGTCTTTGTGGCATGTGACGGGGATACCGTTTATAACAATGAAATATAAACAAAGCACGCCAGATTTTAAACGTGGAGTCTCAAGAGTCAGTGATGTCAGGATGAAGGAATGCGTTTAAGAGAAGATGGCTGCAGCACAGCATGCGTTACATCACAGCCGAGACGAGAGCGAAAGCAGACAAACCAGTTCGGCGCGCACCAAGGTCGCTCCAAGCAGTGCTAAATAAATTGCACATAGGCCTACTTCCTGATTTTGTAAAATAATCTCAAAAGCTAACTTCATGTCTTATTTCAAATTAACCACGTGATAGAACAATTTAATACGAGGTAAATAAATCTCAATTATAATACCGCAGTCGGGCGAAAGGTGTACCTAAACCCTACCTTGCTATGCTATAAAGATTAGGAATACGTGCTTTTATAACAAACCTTTCTGTATTTTGTGAGAACGAATCTACTAAAAATCAGCACATACAGACATGAACTGCTGTCGGAAAGTAAGGACATGCACCAACAGAAAACACTATTCCCAAGAATATTTACCTCCATGTAATGGTGTATAAATTATTATTATTATTATTATTATTATTATTATTATTATTACTCTATCATCAAGAGAGAACTTGGGAAGTTCCTTCCACGTAGGAATAATAATTTATTGACACCAGAAATTAGAAAACTAATTTTATTTCCAATGGCTGGTCAAATCTGAGGATACGAGAAGTTGTATTAATCTTAGGCGTTACACCAGGAAACTTTCCTCATCAACGGTTTTTTACATGGTTGTTTAACTACAGTAAAACCTCGGTTGTCCGTCACCCTATTAACCGATCGGTTGATTACCCGATTGTCTTTCTCTTTCTCCCTCCTTTTTTTTTTTAGCTGCAGAACAAAATATGAAGTCCTCTACATTGTTAGTGTGTATTTTTTCTAGAGAGGTTTATTAAATCTTTTACCATTACACAGTATTCCTCTACCGGCAACAGAAACAGTTACTTACGGGCAAATAGTTGTGAAATAGTTACTAGTTGCTTTCAAAGAAATTACCCCAAGAACTTCCAAGCAATTAAAAAACCATGCACCATTCATAGCTTGTCCTTACTCTTCGTATGTTCGTACTGTCTAATTCCTATGCAAAATGTCTTCCATGAGTGTCAAAAGAAAACGTGTTGTGCTAACTACCAAAAAAATACAAATAACTGAGAGGTTTGGAAAAGGAGGAACTATGAATCAAATCGTATCAGAATGGGAGACTGACTTTACACCTGTGCGCGATTTAATAAAAAAAAAAAACCAAGGATAAAGTGTATAATATAAGAGTACTGTACTTATCTACGACACGATACCTTTACTATGCCCATCTTTCGTCAGACAACCATTACAAGGATTTCCATTGGCCCTTAAAACCCTTCATTGACAAACGGATTTAAATTAGTGAACTTTTGATCCACTATCTGACATGTTAGGAAACTCAAGATCAAAGAGGAAATTACGAAACTGTAGGCCTGAGTATTATGAATTTAATTGATGAAAATCTTTTATAGTGCGGAATATCTGATTTTTTTTCGATTATCCGTTCAGTCCATCCCCTTTATTACCACGGATAGGAGGTTCTACTGTACTTGATTATTTTAGCGTCGATAGAAATGGTGATAGCGAGATGGTACATGGCGAAATGAGACCTAGAATTCACCATAGATTAGCCGACATTCGTCTTACGGTTGAGGAGAACCTCAGTAAAAAACCCAACCAGGCAATCAGCCCAAAAGGGAATCGAACTCACACCCGAATCAGCAGGCACACGCGCTATCGCAAGAGCCACGCCGGTGGATTCAACGGTTTTTTTGCCATTATTTCCTCTCAAAACTCGCCGTGATTTGAACACGAGTCTCCGGTGTAATATTCTGATATATAAGTCTTTCGCCTAAAGAAAAATGATACTGTGTTCCATAATTTACGAAAGAGACAAGCCATAAAGTAAACACGTGAGAATACCTCAATCACCGATCCACATTCTGGGTCACATTCGCCCGTGTGCTAATTTCACGTCTGGAGAAATCTCGGAACTGTCGATGCCGGTGCGCGTTGCAAAGGTGAGAACTTATGAATAATGAATGGGGGAGAAGTTGATGTATTTCTTGGTGACAACGAAAGAGCGAGAAGTGGGAGGCTGGATAAGAAAGGATCAAAAGCGAATATGTAGAGACGACGCGACCTGCCGGGGATGGGAACAAAAGTAGCTTCGAACGACCGACAAATCGTCAGACGTTCAAATAAGACACGCACAAAACTGAAAACACTCATTCACTGCCACCATTACCTGCAGTAGGTATAGGCTACTCGTACTTGGCATCTTTCTCTGTTGCAGTCCAGTGGCCCATTTTCCCAATTTATAACGTCGAAAGAACGGACGATGTGAGCCACATTTCTGAACTCTTCATGCGTAGCCCACCTTTTCCTCCAAGCAGGATGGATGAACTATAACATCTTTCTATGCCCTTCAGAATTCAATCTAGGCACTCCACCATCATGGCTTGCTGCTTTTACTCAGTTGTCAATGTATTTTGTAGTTTGTAACTAATCGCTATCTTGAGACGCAGAGCTCTTAAGGTGCATCTACACGGTTCAAATTTTCTTTCAACTTTACACATTCAAGCAATGAATGCAAGATTGATATTTCCATGGCTCAGAACCAGACTGTTCTAGGTCCAACATTTATAAGAAAGAAATCTGTGTTTCATTGTGTTGCAGTTCTTGTCTATCGAATAAAATTGTAAATACTTCTCTTCATAAGGTTGCTATGAAGCTAATCCAAATTGTTTCATGAAGCTTTGAATGTCAGGAGCTTAAAATAGCTCTCCTGAAAAAAAAAATAGTAAAATGGACTTGGAACAGTCTGGTTCTGGGCCATCGGTTTGATATTAATATTTTGAAGATGACGTTCAAAACAGCGCATCATATAGACACAAAATCTTCATGCATCTTAATTGAACGCTCGTTTTAAACTTTACTCTCACAAGATTCACGCGCATGGAAAATTGAATCGTGTAGATGCAGTTCTGCGAGAAATTTTTCTAATCTCTAACGTCTGGAAATAGGCCTAATTGTCTTTTGGTGCGTTTTCTTGTTATTGTACAGCATAAGTCTACGGTTCTCTCAGATGATTTACGATACAGTATGAATGTTACGGATGTCCACGTAGTTTCCGCACGCTGCCTAACGGCAAGCGATAAGAGCTAAAACCTTAGACTATTCCAAGCATTCTTAAGGCTGGTTCATAATAAACCGGAAACGGAAACGATAACGAGAAGGGAAATATTGTTAAAATAAATATATTTAAATGTATTCACAATAATTATTGTGGAGAGTTATCAGAATTTGTGGCCTCCATGTAGCCCGGATTTAACACCGTGCGACTTTTATTTATGGATACCACTTAAAATGTAGCACAATATGGATAACATTTTCAGCAACGAATATGAGCTAGGTAAAGTATAAATTCTTTTGAACTCATAACTGTGTATTGTATCAATGCGTGGGATGCCGGTGCTCAACCATACCATCGTCTAGGCCAGACAGGAATTCAGTACCTAAAAACACGGTTATTGTTACTCTATTTTATACAGTGTCCTAAAAGTCACCATACATAGGGGATGACAGTTAAAAACAGAAATGACATATCGTGCTCAATGTGGCGGCCTTCGGGTCAGGTACTGATCAATGAATGCGGTCCAACTAGTTCTGATGCAAACGCTGCAACGTATTCGTCGTCATGACAGGCGTCGACAATGCGAGCTTGCAGACGTCGCGAATCTCGGATTTTATTCTAATAGGCCTGCAACTTTAGGTGATCGTAGAGGAAAATGAAGGTATGTGAGATCTGGGCAGCGGGTTGGCCATTCTGAACACATTATTTTAACTGACATTCCCTGTGTATAGATTTTTGGGACACGCTGTATTTTAATATCAGGATATATGAATTCTTTGACATAGTAGGAACAACAATTTTAATATCAGGATATATGAATTCTTTGACATAGTAGGAACAACAGTTAAGCATAAAGATGAAAAAGCCTCCACAATTTTCTTACTACGTAATATTTCGAGGCTACGAATTTTACTCATTCCCAGCTCGGTTACAGAATACACCTATGTGATAATCTTGAAAACAGTCACAAATTCTCCACCGTGACCATCTTCATCTCATTCGTGCTCGCTCATAGTTCTTCCTCTGACTTACTCCTTCAGAGTCGGTCAGGTTCGAAATGTGAAGAGAAGAGCGTCTCGCAGAGTGCAACAACTTTGCTCTCAATGTATACATAATGCATGATCACCACTTTTCGAAGTCCAAATGCCAGATAATTTTTTAACGACTCAGATATAAGAAAAACTTTGAATCAAGTGCGCGGGCCTCTGTTTGCTCATGAATGAACGAACAAGTGACACAAACGCCGCTCTTTCCCACCGCCACGAACTGACAACACAAACAAAGGAAAGTGGCAGACACCAAAGTACTTGCACTGTTTCCTCGGACACAATTCGCTTCCAATTGCATGTGTAGAATTCCTGTTGACAACTGTAGTCTTTACACACAAGTTTAACCATTTTAAATGTTACAAGTTAGTTCTCCGACCATGTACTTAATATCCGTTATTTCACATTCCATTATAGAAAACTATTTCAAAAAGAAATGCAAATTCATTGGATTTCAAACAGAAACTCGAAATTATTTATCGCAAAGATGACTAATCCATCAAAATCATGGCATCCAATCCTATTTCAACATCAAATTTCGACAACGGCATACAATAGTTTAGAAAAAAGCAAGCTGGACTCGTCCTTCGAAACTGCGCTCGAATGCGAGTTCGGCTTGGGCTGCAAGTGGGATCACCCCTCACCCCCAAGGTTTCAACCAAATGTAAAGACTAATAGTTATCACGTGACTCCATGCCGTATTGAACTCATACAAGTCAAATGCTACCTCATTATCATCAATTCCACCGACACTAGTAAACAATGCACTTGATGCAGCATTGTTAAACAAATTAAAACATAATATTTCCTGTTGACAGTTATACACAACTACTCCTCCCTTCCGGTTGGCCTGCTCGGTCACCGAGCCTGAACCTCCTAGAATTCTCTTTTTCATTTCTATAATTTTGTAATACGTTCAGTAGGGTTCAATGTATTCTTTACCACAAAACTTGTATGATTTCAAGAAGAATTTTCAAACACCGTGATGGTTTCAGTACTGCAAAAAATCGTTTATCTTTCGACGTGTTGTGCGACAAGTGGCGCGCACATTGAATTAGAATAAGAAGGCTGTTCCAATTAGTAGATACACATTTTACTGTGCTAAATAATTCTCTGCCTTCAATAAATGTTCGTAATAAGCTCAGTCATTTTGAAACGCCTGAAATCAATTTTGAAGTAGCATTATATTCCTACTCCTTCCTGATTTATTGCTTCTTAAAAGACAGACCGGCTTCATTTATTAAAAAAACAGTTTTGCATGCATTCTGTTGGGTCAAAGGTGGTGACAGATGGTCCGGTCCATTCATGTTAACGATAATTAAATTTTTGTTTCAAATATTAGTTTGCTTCTCTGGGTAGATTTTATTCCATTCATACAACTGAAACCACATTCACATGCAGCTGTAGACACTGGCACTGTTGCATCAACTGACAATAATTCACGAGAAATCTTGAAATGATGAGGCTGACTTATTATTACAGGTATAACATTTTTGCTTTCGTCACTGCTTCAAAAAGTAAGAATTTGTATACTTGTTTTAACAAAAACCATTCATCAAGCAAGTCATCTTCACTGTATTTTGGACGGGAATCTTTGAAATGTTCTGGTGATTTCACTATTTATTTGCTTCCGACTTCAGCTAAATGACGTCAACGGATCATTTAGCTGTGTTAAAAACCTTCAGAAGGCGTATTAGTAAATCTTATTTTCAGATGGAATATGAGTAACAACGGGCGACTCTTACGATCTGTTAGGAAAAAGCCTCTCCTAAATAATAACTGGTATTACTCGACCGAGGCGAGTGGAGCCGCGGGCGTAATGTGAACTATCGCGATGCGGTATTACGAACGTAGGAGCAGTAGCGCCACGGCTCCGGGCTGCAGGACTCCTCTGGCCTTGGTCGAGTAATATCAGCTATATTTAACAAAATAATGAAAACCCGCTAAGTTCACGATACTGATTGTTCAGCGTTAGTTCCATTTCTTGTCATTTCTACTTAAACGCTATCTAGAGGTATTGGCGAAAGATGTAACTACGTACTTACTCCATTACCAGTCCACAGTGAAGAAAATTTTCGAAGCGAGCTCTAAGCTCTATAGGCTTAATAAATATAAGAGAAAACGTATTACATCGCAAAATAATACGAAGTTCTAAAAATCTGAAATATTCATTGTATAATGTAAATTTTAGGGGATTTTATTTTATACTCCGGGTCAGCTTACTTCATACCCTAATGGTGAAACCTAACCATTTCCCCCCCCCCATTACTACATATGCTAGTGGATTGTGGTGATTTTCTAGTTTGCAGGTTGAATTTTCTTTTGCCAACTTCGTTTCGAATTTCGATACTGACAAATACTACAAATGGTAGTGATTTTGTAACTAGTATGTTGGCAACCGAAACAAATTTCGACAATATTTGTCGCTACTGGAGTTCCATGAAATTGTAATTGTACTAGATTTCTGAGCCTGTTACTGGAATCAGTATTAATATTAATGCATAATAGTTATTTTATGTGTTGCACTGTGGTTATAATTCAAGACTATAGTCAGTTAAGTTTTCGGAGTTAGTACTAATAATTTCATGTGGTCAAACAAAATACATTTTTTGGTTAGGTCTCGTGAGTTAATTATTTTGTCAAACCAATGAATTTCGTATTTCCAGACAAAATACTTGACATGTTGATCCCTTTCTCGTACAGTTTGCGTACGAAAATATGTTACAAATTATTTAATTATTTAGAATAACCTTCCAGCATAAAGTACGGTAAGTAAATAAGCCATTTAGTACGAAGCATCGTGTGATATCTGGTAACAGTTGGCAACACTGACAAGACGGCAATATTTGCGTTTAGGAACTGTTCTTATGTGACCCTCACTATACATTCTGGTGCCAGTTTTATTCGTAGGCCTATCTTAGTTGTCCGCGAAAATAATTTAGACGCACGGAGCATGTGGGCGTCTGTTTATTTGTAAGCCTCATAAGAATTCGTGTAATCATCGTTACATCGCACAGTAAGAGACAGAACGTCCGATGCAGTATGTTGCCGGCCTTATACTGACAAACGTTTCCGCAGTTTACAAGCAAAGAAATACTGTCCCCCTCTGCAGTCGCCGCATCTGATTTGTCCAAGTATTGGGAGAATTCCTCCAAGCTAAGTGCGCTACTTGCTTTTCAATTAGACTCGATACTCAAAACAAGGCGGGACATCTGACTTGCAAATGCGGCGCGGAGGCATGATTGAGTGCTGGCTGCTGAGATGTATGCATATGTGAGCCGAGTGGATGTAGATAATGCCCGTGGGAACGCGTCTCTTCACATTAAATAATATTTTATACAAGTGCTAATAACGCGCAGACGCAGCCGGGAGTGCAGGTCGCCTGTGTCACTACGCCATCTGCATAATTTCCAAGGAGCGCTACTCACATCAAAGGGCGAAAATCACGACATACGTCACTGGGCCCACACTTTCACAATTTCCTTCTCCGTCTTTCACCGGTTACCTCACATTCTGGTAAACACGCGATGACAACAGGCAATGAAGAATGGCAAAGGAAAACAATGTTTTGGCTGAAAATTCGTGTATGAAAAATATGACGGTTATATCAGGTATCTAGACGTCCTCGGCTAAACACGCTGCTCATTTTTGTAATATCCTAGTTCTACTGAAATCCCTTTCATTTATCGTACAATGTCTCCTCTATTAAGCGAGCACGCGACTGTATCTCTACTGTCAACATCGATTTTGTTAATCTGCATTCCAGACCGAGTTACCGATGTAAAGTCTGTAAGTTGATACCTGGGTCACAGACTACATCGGCAGTGGGTGGGACATAAGAACAAATAAACAAGTACGAGTATCCGTGAACAGTCACCTCCAATAATTATGCACATACCGTTAACTATACAACTACAGTAATAATTAATACGTTGTTCTCTCATTTTGAACTAACCGTATCTAATATATTCTACATACTGAAAATCTTCCATCATTCATTCATATTCAAAACTCTTCCATCCCGGATATTCCTTCGTCTTCCATAAGCAGACGTCACAATACTCGTCACTGCTATTGCTGTCTAAGATTTCGATACCTACCCTCCACTTGAACCAAGTTGGTCTACAATTGAAGAGGTGGATTAAAAATGTCTTAATGCATAAGTAAACTGGAAGATTATGTTGTTAAAGAGTGGGACCAACAATGGAGGAATAGCAAAACAGGTTCTTCAACTAGGCACAGTGCTCGACTGATTGAAATATAGAATATTGGTATCTAACTTTATTTTGACACAATTTTTGTGGGCATGGTAAATGCGGAGTGTTTTGTAAGATTCAAGATACAGAGAAAAGGAAAGAGTAGGTGCGACGAGAAGACTCAAACCGTGAGACATTCTACAGTGTTTTCTTTCACACTGCGGCCAGCGCACGGCGACTCGCACACCGGCACCTGCAGCTGGGACTCCCGCCGAAACAGTTATAATATCCCCGCTACCGCTTAACGTTCTCATAATTAGTTACAATTACAATGAAAATATTTATATGGTTCCATAATTTTGATTCACTCTGTAGAATTTTAGTGTATGAAATGTGTATAGAACTTCAAGAGATCGACACAGTGAACAATGAACTTCAGTATACACAGTAACTCAACGTATCAGTTCAGTGCATATAGAGCATCAGCATATTAAATCAGTGTATATAAAACTTTCGTGTCATCATTCTTTGTATACATATATTACTTAAGAATTCCTAGATATTTTAATGATCCTCTATAATAGTGTTGTTAGTTATTTCATGTATTGTTCTTTCTGAACTTGTATAATCATATAGGTTTAGTTTAGTTCACTAGCATGTATATACATATAAATTGCTACAATGTCTTACGGCTCATTCACAATGAAAATTAAACATAACGTAAGCGTTAACTTAAGAACAGTGCCATGTGGTGATAAATAATCCTGGTGGTGCACAAATATTTATTATGATTATGATTATCATAATATTATTACAGCCTATTATTATTATTATTATTATTATTATTATTATTACTACTACTAACTATGACATAACTATTAGCATATGTTATATAGGTATAGATTTACATAATTTTGTTAGTCAAGAAATTGCAGTTAATCAGTTTCCTATGTAGATCCATTAATAGCAAAGTAAAGTGTTCAATTTCTATTGCAGCACACCGTAAATAATATTGTTTTCGCTATATTGCGTTTTATAACAAAGTTCACACGTTCACAAGCATTCGATACGTCTGTCGTCTCATCAGCCTTAACTGCTAAAAAGTCAGCAGCATTCTTTATTTCTTTGAAATGTCATCATGGCATACATCCAAAATTCGTTCTGTATAGTGTTTGATGTGCTCCTAAACACTAATGCTCTTTCTAATTGTTCCTTAAGGGTGCGTCTAATTCAGAATTAAAATTGACGAGGCCAAGAAAAATACGGCACTAGCGTTTAAAGATGAGTCTCCGTCATCGTGACCTCTTAAAGCCAACTCAAAAGCTCCACAAAACCGCACGCACATATCTGTTCTTGGTAACTTTATCATTGTGAAGTTCGACAGTCTAATTGAATCCAATTGTATCTGTACGTTTGTTTGACCCAACACTGCCAATGTAACATTATTGTTGATGTGTGCAGCTGAGGAACCGTGTTTCTTAATTCTTTCATTCATGTGCTTCAAATCAGCCATACCTGCAGAACGGTAATTAAAATTATTTAGTTACTACGCACAGTCCTAAATTCAAACAGAAAAATAAATAAAATTCAGAAAACGTACTTGTTTTTGTCAATGAATGTTCGCCACCGAACAATAGGCAAGGAAAACAAAATACAGCGTCTTTTATATTGCAGCTGCATATTGTATTTTTCGTAAGTCCGAATGTCGAATTTTCTTGCCACTTCTCTAGTACTGTTCTTCGTCACTTACAATTTTAATTCATGTGTACGTCTACCCATCTTCTTTATTTTTATCTTTTCGTGTAAAAGTCTTACAGAAAATTACACATTTAAAAGATTTTGCACACTATTCAATGCAATATTTATGATGGAACGAGCTAACAACTACTGTAGACAGCTTGAGAACACATCTGAAAGTGCTCCTAATTCCTCCTGCGCACACTGTACTGGCTCCCTACCATGCTCCAGAACCTGCCAGTGAAACACTACTACTGGGCATGCTCCAATGGAACAGTGTGCCGCAAGTGTCGAGCGGTAAACGTAAGTCCCAGGCGTCAACAAGACCAGTACACGTGCAGCGTTATTTTTACATAGTATTATAATAAAGAATTATGTCGCTCACATAGTCTATTGCAGTTCATTGATATAACTTTAAAAACATGTGTTATTGGAAGAGGTGGTGCACTGCTCCTGTGCTCCTTAAGAGAAATCGCCACTGCTTAAGAATGTAAACGTTACGGTAAAATCAAGAAGTCATACTATCATTCACGATGGGAACATAAACATAACAGCAAATATACTTGGTACCATGGAAACATAACAACGACGCCATTTCCTCATATTCTCTGGTATACTTCAGCGCTCCACGAGTGTGTTCTGTTTGCAAATCACGTAAGAATAAACATGAAAGTTTGGAATTTGCAAACTTCCATGTTAACGTCTTACGATAATGTTAATGTCAGTGTTTATGTGAATAATTATGAATGATCCCATTTGGTAGCCTGGCCGCAAACTTCTGTGTTTATGTTACGGTTATGTTTAATTTTCATTGTGAATGGGCCTTTACACTTAAACCCTAATGTACCTTCGGGTGAAATAAGGTTTCCCATACTGGATATACAAGCTTATAAATTTCGCTAGATAATGTGCTTCCACCTTATAGTACTAATTCTGCTGGAATTTGATCGAGAAGTCATATAAACACGAGCAACGATTTCTTGGCTCTGGCTATGCAATGTTTCTCATTTCAATTTAGAAAATGTAGAAGACATACTGTAAAATTATTGCGAACGAATGTCACTTACGGCTTGCTATTGAATCCACTCGAACTGTACTGTGGTTCATCGATATGTTTCATAATAATATGAGAGGGTGCTAAAATAGTACAAGCAACGACGGAGAGCGTTATCGCAAGTCGTTTATATAGGTAAGACAACACAGGCTTGTTCGCTGGGCACTGCCATCGAGATTTAATGTACGCCAAAAACGGTGGCTGCAACTGTAATAGCGAAAGCTCAGCACGGCATTAAGTATCCATGTGACATCACAGAAAGTATGTCCATGCGCGAAACGATATTCATGCTCAAAACCCTTTATGAGACGCACACTGACAGATATAATACATTTCAAATTAAAGAAAGACAGCGTCCATCGGTCATCGCCTGCTTAACTCAACGGAATTTACGTATAGCTGGCGAGATTAACAAGGCAATGGGGAGGGGGGGGGGGCAACATAAAATATTGTCCGCGGAGGAAATCTGCCTCAAGGGCTCCTAATCCAAAATGTATCTACAAAATGTGCTGATACACACATACATTAGAGATGAACGTGTCTCGGCAATTATACAACAGAGTGGTGGGAGGAGACAATTCTCAAAATTCTACCCCGCGAGTTGCATCTCAGACTATTCAAACAAGAGCACGACTGGAGCGAAGCAGTTCGGTCGTTGTGGGTGACGTTTCGTTGGAATTAGGAACAAAATGAAGTTAATAACGAATGGACAAAGAATTAAAGGAAGAACGAGGAAAGGAGTTTCCCCATGTCGCTTGCCGATATGGTCCGGCTGACAACCTGTGAACTAGAGCCCGGAATTACGCGGACTCCCGGGGAGCGATGACGACGTATCGGCTTCGTTCAGCTGCGCTCAGTTCTCAGCGGGTGGCGTCGCCTCCCAATTACCCAATCAGGCGCGTGATCACGACGCCTCGCCCAATCAGTTCTAAGCACCTCTCGCGTCTTCTTTCTTAACACATTCGGACTCTATTTATTACAAAATGGGAAAGCGGCGTAACACTCACGTGCAACAGGCGACTGCTCAATTCTACGCCTATATTACAATGTGCCTATATGCTTCGTGTTTCTACAGCTTCGGTTACAGAACCATATATTTTAGGAGACCCAGACAACTTCACCCCAGCAAATCCATTAGTAACTCCAGTACATATTCAACCATATAGTATCTTTGAGATATATAAATATCTTTGGATTTTTTGTTTGTTTTATTTTTCCACGGGTTTAACTGTTTGTTATTCACAATACTGGATGGGGAGTTGTCAAGAAAGAAAATAACTAGGATGAGATCAGCGTTGAAATAAACCCAAAAATATGCACAAGACTGCATTACAAAATGAGTATTTTTTTAGCTGGAGCACTGACAACGAATTGGAACAAAATTTCCCTTGTTACTGTAAAACTCAATTGTGATCAAGATGTTATATGGCGCGGTGAATGCAATTTCTAATCCGTTCGAGTGTGATAGTTGCACGCTAATTGTCCGGTGCATGTTTTGCAGATAATGCTAACTGCGTCCCCACGAGAGGCGCGGCCCCTGCAAACGACGAGAGAAGCGCCGCACAAGATACGTAGGAAAGATTCTTATCAAACCAATCGTATTTGTACAACAACTTTAATAGTCAAATGCAAATGCATGACGAATTATTCATCCTCGCCGGTTCAAGAGCAATTGCGTAACAGGCACTGCATTAATGCAGCGTCGTGGGAAATGAAAACAAATTCCCTATATACATTTTCTCGCGTAATTTTCTATGAGATTACTTCAAGTATACTTACGGAAACAATTTCTCTAATAGTACCTAATACTTATCCATAATTACAATCTAAAACTTCTGTAATTTAATGACAATTTTATAAAACAATGAAAATCACTCCGAAAGGAAAATCAAATGACACGATGCTAATTCTGTCACTTATTCTTTACCAGTCTTGCAGAACATCTGAGGAAGATAAGAGTAAGCGGGCAAGCTTCAGCCTAATTACTGCATTAAATTCCGTTCAACATGAACACATTTCGAAGGGGTTCTAAAATTACAAAGAAAATGAAATATAAATACAAATTAAAATGTGGATTTCGAAATAATAATTACCGACTAAGCGATACAGATGTATTAGACAACTACGATAACATAAACATGAAGCAACGACAATCAGATCCACAATCAGTGTCGATCCTTCCTCCCCTGCTCCATACTTTCTTTGTCCAGACATTATGACAAATTTGCCGCTCCATTTGCTTTGAAGTTATCAGCGAAAATACTCTGCGTGCAATGCGAACTTGCTAGGGGCGGTTTCGAATATATTTCAGCCTTCTTTCACACTTACTGCGGATCATGTATGTATGTATGTATGTATGTATGTATGTATGTATGTATATATGTATGTATGTACTTGCAGGATGAAGCAAATTATAACAATTTTCTTTACTGGTGGGTGACCAGGATAAACCGTAAGTAATGCCAATTTCAGGGAGTTATTCTTTGAGATATTTCAAACAAAAAACGTTTAATACAATTTTCTCGTTTTTTGCTTCCCTTATGGAATAAAAATTGTTTTATATGGAACATTTCATAGCGTATTTTGGGAAAACCACTGACTGAAATCCCAACATGGCCAGTGAATTTAAGAGAGCAGTGCATTACAATAAATGAATGAGAATAATTTTAGTTTTGTCCTTCAAATGTGAAGCACATATTTTGATCCGAACAAATGGAACAAGGAAAAATTCCTTTGCAGAACTGTTACATTGTTCGGATCAAACTTCTGCACATTTAAAGGACAAACCTAAATTCTTTCAATAATTTATTATCATAACACACTGCTCTCTTAAGCTGACTGAGCATATTGCGATTTCAATCAATGGCTTTTCCAAAACACGCTAAGATATATTTAATATAAAACAATTTTGATCTCGAAAAGGGAGCAAAAACGAGCAAAATGAAATCGTATCAAACCTGTTTGTATGAAATATCTCATAGAATAACCCCCTGAAATTAATGACATTACTTACGGTTAACGCTGCATAGGTAAATTTATTCCCTTACACGTCATTAAGGTACAGCTCGATATTTTCGTGACTTAGGCACTATCTTCAAAAATCACAATTAAATCCAATTTCATTTAAAATTACAATAAATAATCAAACAATAAATACTGTAGAATCCTAAATAGGTAACTGGAACAAAAAAATAACCATATGAACCTTATAATGTATAAGAAAAGTATTCTTTCAACAACAAAAATATCTGCACAACAGAATCTTCAATAAAAGGTTTTGAGTTTGTAGACTTCACGGCGAGTGTGAAAGAATGAGGCTTTTGGATATTCCGCCATATCCTAGAACTTGATATTTTAAACATTTCGGAACTACATAAACGTTCCATTATCAGGGTAAGAAAGATTAGAGAGGGGCCTAACTGTGTTCGGCTTGTTACGCCAGGCTAATCGGACGACAGATCTCTACAAGTTTCAGAGTGTATGGGGTGATAAGGTCGCGGTTATTTGCTCGACAGAATGTTTATCGTATGAATCTAGTATAAGTTTAGCATAGTGTAATTGTTTCTTATTGCAACGATAACATTTATTTATTTATTACTTTGCTAATAATTGTAACATAAAATATAATATTACAGAAAAACTCGTCCCTGAAAGAGTAGAACTCGTGCTCAGGGGCGGATTCCTAAATTGAAATTAATAATTATACAATACAATTTGTCTTATGTCTACTGTGCAATTATAGTATATAAATTTAAATTTACAATTTTCCAATTTTTATAACATCCATACATAACTTTTTTAATTTAGTACTAGAACTATTAGAATTGACAAGATTAGGATATTTAAATATAAATTTGTTATATATTCTTGGGCCTAAATTACTACTATGATTAAATACTGTAACAGTGTTGCATTTTGGTTCAAACAATCTTAAAGAATTCATACCTTTTGTTTCATAACTATGAGAATACAATTCAAAATTATTTCGATTTTTATGTATGAATTTTATTAATACAATATAATAAATTTGTCTTACGTTAAGTACATTAAAGTCTAGAAACAAATTTTGAGATGGAAAATCAATAGGTTCATGAAGACATATTTTAATTATTTACTTCTGTAATAAATAAAGTGGATTAAAATTGGATTTAAATGAGCTACCCCATCCATGTATAGATAATTAAGAAATACGAAAAAGTGGGCAGATGGAACAAGAAATGAGTACTTTGAGAAAGCTTTTATCTACCACGAAGTCCACTTGGTTTTGTCGTGATCTGAATTCCGATGTCTAGCGTGCAAAGCTGAAGACCAAGTCGTTACCAGCGTGTCCAATTACTTCGGACACCAAAAGTAGCTGTTAAAAACTAAATATTCAAACTTGCGACCTCCTCAATATAAAAGTTTAATCAACAAAACGTATGAAGTCGTAATTTCAAAGTATTGACGATACGGTAACTTTCATACTACACGATATTTTGCGAAATTTCGAAGTCATGTATGTATTTATTTTCCGGGACCGCGAGGTCTGCCTCAGTAGTGATGGGTAGACGCGACGCGATTCGCACACTCGTGTGCAGGCGCCTCGCAAAGCGTTTAACATCATGTTTTACATCGGCCGGGCTCCAAACGCGTCCATTTCGGGAACTCTCTGTGCAGGCAACAAGGGTGCAAGGGATGCCTCTCTCCGGATGCAGGAAAAAACGTCATCATCCTTATCTGCCGCTGACGGGCATGCCGCCCTCCATGCCCTTCTTGCCGAGCGGGCACGCGCGGCAATTGTGCGCCGCTGCAGCGGGGGCGCCAGGGGTATTATAACCATTTATCGTGACCACCGAGGACATCATAACCCATGTACGTCACCCGGCCGGCTCCATATTTTATATGGACACAGCAGGCTCGTATGTCATCGAAACCATGAGGCCGACGCTCAGCTGTTCGTCAGCGACACTCTTATCAAAAGCCACAAAAATGAGTGCTCACCTCAGTTTCCGCAACTACACTAGGCTGCGCTGTAAAGACAGTTTGATGCAGAGATACTAAGGGAGATACAATTTAAGGAGAACGCTTACGAAATCCAATCACTGGTCAATGCGGCTTGTCCTAAAACAAAAATACATAAACTATTCCTCAAAACATAGATTTCATTTGGGAGGACGCCGCTGTAGGCAAATGAGCTATGACTTCACCGAGAAAATGCAGATCTGCAGAAATAACTGAACATCTCACACAAAGAAATAGGAACTTCTGATTTCACTATGTGAATTAGTTTATTTAAAGCTGTATTAACGCATCTGTCCATTTATTCATAACAAAAAAATATATATCACAGAATAGATAATTATAAGCACCACATTTACATCAAGAACACTGCTGCCATCCAACATGGAGGAAGGATTTGATTAAATCATCAGCCCTCCAGTGAGGGTGACCACAAGGATCCAGAATACAGAACAGTTATGTTTTTAAGTCGATTAATTAAAAAAAAATACTAAATTTTGGATTTCGGATGCACTTGATGTCAAAATGTCATATTGATGAAATTACCTTTCTTGAAAATATAGATGATACTGAATGATATGTAAAGAGTCCCTAAGAATTTGTAATAAGACGTTTTGTATTTGAAAGACTTGGAATTTTAATTTCACTAATAGTTGGTGGAAGGGAACCTCTCGCTCCAAATAACACACCTTTGACGACCCACTGATTAGGAGGTATGTTATATTTAGAAGAGAGGAAAGGCAGGCATGGTTCATATATTTCTTGTTTTTTCCTTGTTGACCTCGTCCGCTTGTGAGAGGTTTCTCTCAAAGCGGATAGTTGGATCTAATACCATGGCCTTATCCTTAACCCTGTCGATGGCTATGATGACCGCGCGCCTGTTGGAATCTGCGGCCGAAATGCAGTGAACCTCTTCATGAACGTCATGTATGAATTATATTGTCTATTTATTTATAAACATGACATCTGTATCAAAAATACGATCACCAAGTTTACATCGTCAACATTGCTATAATCTCCTACACATGATCTGCAGACTTCCTCATTACAACAAAACTTCAGATTCATATTGTAATGATACAGAACAATTACTGGTTTGGATTATACATGAACAATTATTATGGTAAGGAATGTGTTTGAACGAATTGAAATTACAGTTTCATTATTTCATTTTCCCAAGCTTTAATTACATTCTGAACTTCAAGTTAAGTGGTAGTATTTACGACTACTAATCCAGCGTACAAATTCTAAACCAGTTCTGTTCTAGCGGGAAAGTTGGGATATATTATATCCCTCACATAAATTGGTGTGTCCTTATACTTGTCCTGTTGTACTACTTGCCATTCCTGCAAGAAGCCCCCCCCCGAATGTCTAATGCTAGTTGACAGTTCACCAGAGGAGTCCATTCGGAAGAGAGAAAATGGGCCCTACAGTGGAAGACAGTAGCTCGTAATCGTAATGTCTGTGATTGATGATAGTAGTGGTGGTAATAGAGTAAGAATATGACTCGCATAGCATTAATTACTCCTTCCTTGCTAACTTGAGACACTCGTGTAAGCCTTCCAAAGGAGAGTGGTATAATATAATTATATTAAAATAATAAATCTAATCAGAAACCGATTCTTTCAAAATATGTGATGATGTGTGCGACGGCCATGTTTATACACAATGGGAGCTGCTGCATCTGGGTCTCTCTTGCACGTAGTAAGTGCACGAGTGCCAATATTCCACGTAACGCACTGACATGCGTCACATTAATTGAATCATGTTATCCGAGGGGCGGGGGAGAGCTTCGTGTCACATGCCAATATCAATGTATACTCAAATGTCTAATACTTTCAAATATTAACATGACAAGCAGAAACCAACGTGATGGTGCAACTTGGCCAAACTTACAGGTGTGCCGGGGACATGAGGAAGTTGTAACTGAAAGTAACGTCCTACCACGAATTCAGTACGACTGATGTCTATAACATAACTGCAGTTAACATGAGGTCATTACTACATGCCCAGTCAGCTGCACCTCCAACATAGAAAATTCACGTTTTTAATTCTCAGATGAGACATGATTGTATTTTCATGGCCATGCTGCTCACATGCATAAGTGTGTTATTTATATACACCTATATTGAGTGTGTACATAAAATACTATATGATGCAGTCTAAATTCACAGAATCATCAATCATACGACAATACTCGCAACGTTTTCTTTTTATCGTCAGTTGAGACAGGCAAATTTTCAAGAACATACTGGAACACCACACACTTTCCGAGACTTGAGAGGTTTTAGATGACAGCATCATTTTCTGTAGGCTATAGCCCGCACGTTCCCAAGACTTGCAGCATGATTATTCTTTGGGGCGAACCCTTAAAAATAAACTCTACAAAAACGCTAAACTGGAGAATTACCACGGTAGCTTTGAACCGTGCCGTTACGTTTACCACCAAATTTAACTAAATACGCAATGTAGCCAACATAAGAACGACGTTGGTGTGTGGCGTCGTTGGAGGGAGAAATTTGTTTCTTTTCTCTCTCTGCCTCCTTCGTTCTGAACATTACTGAAAGATAGCACCACAGTTAGCTACAAGGTGTATTTGCGCAAATATATTGCAAGTAGATTACGTGACTTAGATGAGAGTCTCGAGACAAAACAGTTTAGCTATATTTCTTTTTTTTTTTTTCTCTCTATCTCCTTAGTTTTGATCAGTATTGAGAGATAGCACCACTGTTAGCGACAATGTGTATTTGCGTAAATATTGCGAGTAAATATGACGAGTGGCTTAGATGAGAGGCTCGCGACAGAAACGGTTTTGCTGTAGCGCATGCGCGGACCTCTCATGCAGTGGGAGCGTGATCCATACTTGAATTTATTTTCGCGTGTACATTGCAGATTAAATGATTGAGATCCCTTCTTGTTCCGGTTACAGATCTTGCACATACGAAGGTTGGGCTTGGTTAGTTTAGGTTAAGTTAGGTTGGGTTAGGTTAGGAATAGGGATAGGAAAGTGACAGGAGATTTTAACATGAAGTTCATTTACAAATTATGTAATATAAATTTTATTAATTTCATGTATTTGACGAAACTTTTTAATGTTAACATAAAATTTGATTTCATTCGTCCATATAGTAGTTAAAATTACGTACTTAACGCTTTGGCGAACATTAACCGGAAATTTACTTTCCGTCATTTGAATGATATTCCGTGAAACACGCCTTTTTTCCTGTTCATTTTCTTGTGATAACCTACTTTAAGATTTTACATCTGCATTTTCTTTTAATGCGTTCAAAACACCGCCGTTGTACTACATAAAACCTTGCACTTGACTAATGGAGTGAATTATTTAAGAATATAGTCGCGAATTTTACTACCATCATTTCGATTGTCTTTTGTTTGGCACGGCTCTTGTGCGGCCTGGTGACTAGTGGCCAGCGAGTAACGTTGACTATCGACATTGCTCTGCCGTGGGTATTATTCAGTTGTTCCTACAAAAAATAAGCTCAACAATACAAGTGAATTTAAAGACAATAAAACAAAAGAAATTACATGAATTGCGGAAAAAAAACTTTTGTGCCTGCATTCAGACGAACATAGTTATCTACGCGTATGAACTACTCCTGCAACACAGGTTACTACTTATTATGCATGCATGTTATCACCCATCACACTTATAATATGACTACAATAACATGGGAGGTTATGAATCGATACTGGAACAAGTTAGGTCGGCCACGCATGAACGCCCCATGAGGGCGCGATATGCCGGTAGTCGAAAAGGACGCACTGTAGAATGTGATAACTGTTCTCGACAGAACAGATATTTGATAATAGAGAATTAAGTATCAACGTTTTATACTTACGTTCTACCACAACAACTTATATGCGATCTAGCTCAGCCACCTATAATCTCTAGAAAAATTTCATATCGTTTTTGCACATTAAATCTACATACTAAATAATACCAGTACCGTATACCCACACATTAAGAATAATAATAATAATAATAATAATAATAATAATAATAATAATAATAATAATAATAATCCTGAGAACGACAGCCAACAGAAGCCAAGGTAGACCACCCAACTGCTGCCCACTCGTACTCATGTCTCGGCTGAGGTAAACGGTCATCAAATCAGTACACGGGTATAATGGGTTAGCACGATGACTTCCCAGCCATTGTAGCTGGTTCGAGGAAACTAATTTCGCTACCTATCGTAGTAAATTAATTTCCTTCTCCCATGGGGATTCGAACCAACGTTCATTCCGTAACGCGACTCCAGGCATGAATTAAAAAAATGAAATGGTAAGATGTTCGACAGCAATGATTCCTTCTGTGATTCAGCTCGTTCGATCCTCGGCAGAGTCTGCAGACATTGTGATTTAAAAGCGCAGCAGAGGTTAATCTGCATCCGAGGAGGAGTTTAATTGTTGCCGCATTACCGATTCTGCGGGCGACACGAGAAAGCACTCCCCGATATTATTTAACAACACGTGACTGACTCGCCATCATAATTTATGTGGGCTGCATGAGCCAAACCGCCGAGAAGCTGAGTTCGAGCAAATGAGCTCTCCCTTCTGCAGGTGCCGCAGATGTCAGAATGAACTTACGCTATCTACAGTATTTTATGGCACTGTAAGCACATATTTACTCAATGGATATCATTTCCAATATCTTCCTCCATTAAATTCTGGAAAAAGTTTAGACATATTTGTATGAACTGTGAACAAACTGCAATTGGAACAAAATCTGAGTAAAACTGATACGTAAATTAAAGGTTAAAATTGTTCGAATAAACGAAATGGTGAAAACATCGAAAATGTTCAACATTCCAGATCAGTTTGTCCACAGTCATGTAGTCCTTTGGTCCACATTTTTTGTCCATATTCAATATTGCACAGTAGTGGCAAAAGAAACCGGACCGACGGAATAATCAAAGTCCCCGAAATGAGCCACTGCGCATACCACGCCCGCATTCACAAGATAGCGAGTAATCTATTGAAATCGTTGTAGTTTCGACTGCTCACGTAGCCCATTTCGAAAGCCATTAGAAAATAAGCTGGTAAAATGCATGTTCGGGGAATAAGTTAATTAAGTAGTAAAATATCGCTGCAATCGAAAAGTATGGGGAATAAATTTGAATAAGGAACAAAAAAACAAGTTTCCTTCCCAGGCAGGATTCGAACCACGAAAGTCTCAGTTACCAGTCTATCGTGATCTGGAGTGAACAAGGCTCTGAAATCAGCTACAAGGGTCGGTCCGGTTTTTTTTGCCACTGCTGTACATTAATATCGTAGGTCCACAAATATTTTGTCCATTTTCTTTAGACCACATTTTTTGTCCATTTTTTCTAAAGTGGGTTTAAAATTTTATCCATACAACTAAATAAAATACAAGTTGAACTGCATTTAATAGAAAACAATTTCCTTTTTATTAATGTGCTTTCTCATGGTTTCCATAATAGTGAAATGCAATTAAATCTATGGTCAGAACTTTTCATGAGGAATCAAATTTATACAGTATAGTTTCAAAGACATTATAATGGCATATTTACTTCCTTCATCTAAAGGCAAGGATAAAATCTCTGGTCGGCGGGAAATGGCACCTAAGTCAAAAGGAATAATTTTTCAGGAGAGATTTTATTTTTAATTTACTCTTAACTGAATATAAGTGTAGTAATGAAATTCATGTATGTTGGTTAAAGTAAGGCACTTTTCAATTTAAAATAAAAGAAATATTATTTAAAAAATTAGAAAAAATACTAGATTTATGTGATTAGGTACAACAGAAAAATCGACTTTTTGACTTATGTGCCTTCTCCCGCCGACCAGAGATAATAGTTTATAACTACACGTTGTGGGGTTTCTGCTAAAATCCTGTAACTCCAATTTTGCTGAAAATGGAATTATTGTTATCTGAATATGTAAAATGTTATGCTCCCACTTACTCCTGCGAGGTATAGTTTTTCTCAGGTATATTCCTGGCGTCCTTTTGAACTTAAGTCAAGAACTACAGCTACAAAACTTCAACTTCTTTTTTCTCAGAAAAATGGAGTTATAGGGTTTTTGCAGAAACCCCACGATGTATCAGTTTCACTCATTCAGCAAAAATGGAGAATGATCGTATTCGCGGTGTGAAAATCGTTATTAGTTATTACATGTAATTCCCGTTGTGTCACAAATAGGAATATACGTATTCGTATTCATCTATTTATGGAAGGTAAACAAACACATGTTGGGAATAGAGCTGAAACTGGTGCGAACAACGTTGTGGCAGAAATGAAAAATAAGGGCAGGACAACACTCAAATAAACCTCTCGCAGCCGTAACAATGGAAGAAATTCAGGCCATTCAAGATGAGGAAATACTACTCAATTTACCAGAAAGAAATTCATTATTACATACTGTCAACAGAACACAAAATGTTCTCGAATTATATTTGTGTGTCTTCAAGTGCAGATTGAAATTGTACAATACCGAAGAGAGGGATGAAAAGAGAAATAGAAAATAATTAATATCCTATGTTATTTAAATTTTTCTTTATTTCCTTCTAAAATTAAATTTGTTGTTAATTTTATTGTATATGACTAAAATAAAGTCGCGTAATAGAATTCTGCAGCAAACAATATATTAATCCTACCTGGCCTAATTACCCCATAAGTGGTGCCTTCTTGGTAACACTTGTGAGGTTCAGACCTGTCTTCGGACAGTTGACTAAACATCAACAATGGAGCATAAATATTGTGGACTAAGAAATAAGGACTATATATATATATATATATATATATATATATATATATATATATATAGTCCTCAGACAAAAATGTCTGAGGACATTTCAGTATGGTGGACGAAATCATACAGTGGACGATTTTTTATAAGCTGACATAAATAGGTGAACAAAATTTTATCGATATGGATATAAAATCTCAACTGGACAAACATTTTTGGTGGACGTAATGTCACTGGGAACGTGTTCAATATCCAAAGACATAAGTCTATACAAAATATGTTTAACGAACAAGAAATTAATATCAACTGCACGAATTGCAAACAGAAACTTTCTAGTAGCCTATATTCATTACAAAGCATTGGTTCTTTCACATTTTAGGTATCTACATAAAAGCACGTAATCCATAGAAGCCAGAAGCGTCTACTATAACATCAGAATCCTGTGCAATTCTCTGCAGCAAGGCACTTGTTTTAAATAATGATTACCATGGTTCCGTGGAAAAGCACATTCTTTCAATGCAACTAACTGTACAAAGAAAAAAAAACTGTCTTCACCTTCAATCATAGAATAAGTTCACAAAAATTCGTTAAAATTTACACAAAAGTGAAATTTGAAAGTTCACAGACAAAAAAATGTAACATTAAGTAGATTGTATCTTTTACTAGAGATGTGCGAACCACAGTGTAGGAACCAGTGGCATGGAACAGCCCCAGTAATGGTCGTAGCAATAAAAGAACACAGACGCGAGGGTATGGATTTCGCATTAAGTTATTAATTCAGGGAGCAATTTACACGACAAAGATACACAGGGAAACAACGCGCTACCCATAGTGCACCTCGCGCCCTATTTACGCAATGTTGGAGGAAAAAACTCACTCGACCGAAGTGCTGCGATCGAATTTTACTGCCCCTTTGGGGAACAGAGAGGTGGGGCTGTACTACTCGAAGATGCGTGAAGTCACACGTGTTGATATCGAGGCACTCATTCGTTGTAGTCCTTAGCAGCCTGTGTCGAAACGCTGATGGTTTCTCAAGAAAGCCCCGGCACATTCGATAGGTCTGTTGCAATGCTTGTTTCATCGAACCACACATTTCTGCTGCAGTTCTAATTCCACCGTTTCGTATTCTAAATTATTGTTATATAATGACTCTGAGTAGCCTTAATTTTTAATAAACCAATTTCATACCAGATTCAATGCTTTCGAATATCGATGATTTAACCGACTTTAGGAAATTCCATCCTCGGGGCCAGCACTCTTGCCATTTTTACAAGGACAGCTTCTTCCGTTGGTTCGTGTTATTATTACATTATTATTATTATTATTATTATTATTATATTAGAAGAAGGAAAAGAAGAAGAAAAAGATGAAAAAGAAGAATGCCTCTCTTGCATCCATCCCATATTAAGTACCGGTAGTTTGGCGACAACAGCGCCAAAATGCTGCCCCTTACATATCTTTCAGTTATGACCGGTAGTAGGTCTGTAGTGATGTACGTACAGTTGTTTTGTGAATTGCTATAGGCCTATTTGTGTTCTGTTAATGGCTATCCCGAATATGAACTTGGGTGTTCAGTAAAAAAATAAATAAATAAAACGAATTTATGGTGAAAAAGTTGGAGACGGAATTCGGCGTCATATTGCCAGAAGTTTCATCATTTAAATTTGCACCTGTGACGTAAAGATGTCATTTTCTGTGTTCAAAAACATTCTGACAAATAAATGCATGAATTTAACTGCTGAAATTTGAAAATACTGTTAGCAGTAGCCTACATTGTGCCATTCGAACATAAAGTACAAGTTTCAATTTTGAAAATGCATATTTCTTACTTTTTTTCCCCTTCATTGTGCACAGAAAAGAACAAAAATGTCTTAATACGTACCTTCATTATCCCCCAGAACTGACGTATTCCGAATTTAAAGTATTTAATATCCATCAAATTCATCACAATGTATTACTGAATTTCGTACATAAAACCGAAAATATATTTAATTTGTATTCACATAAATATGAAACTAATTGATCAGACAACAAATACTTAACAGAACCTAAATGTACCACAACTGTAGCTTATAATCATAGCAGCAACTACGGTCCAAGATCTTTAATCAAGGTGTACTTACAAGCACAATCCTTATTTTTAAAAAATCAATTAGCTAAAAGTATTGTTTAGGGAGAAAATATTAAATTTAAATTATTCCAATAATGTGTTTATCTTTTTATCTTTTTACTTTTTAGTCTGTTAATTAATAAAACACTTATCTTGAAATTGTGTGGAATGCCTCCTGAGCAGGAATATTTAGTCTTTCTGAGGGTGATAGATTGATTTTTATTAAAAAAAAACTAATATGTAGCTTGTTCTAGGGATACACTTTTATTATTTATTTGATAGAGCATGAAATCGTGTCTCTAGCCATAATGTAGGAAAACTGATTAATTTGTCTGCTATTCATCTCAAATAAAAACTTGTAGCAGCGAAAAAACGCTACGAACATATGAGGGGTTCACAACAAGAGTGGACCAAGTCCATTTGGAATAGTTCTGAGATGTTGAGTCTTAAAGTTCCTGGCTCACGCTTAGCAACCTTCACCTTCCATAGGAAATGCTGCCCCCTGTGGAGTAACAAATGACTTATGGACTTTGTTTGTTACGGCAATGAATAAATCTAAGTTTTCTTCATCCGAGATTGTATTAATCCACAAACTGATCACTGGTGGACTTGGTCCACTCTGGTTGTGAGCCCCTCATATGCATTCACCCACTATTGGGCCTACATTGTAACAATAGGCTTATTATCACTACTGGTTGCTGAGACGTTATGTATTAAACTAAGCTCAACAAGTTATCTTTACTTCTGATAACTGATAACTAGACTTCGTTAAATTGCCACACGCAGCATGCAATCAGGTTGCCGATGTACGGTAGTATAGAGGAGGCGAGCGACCGCCCGGTCTCGTAGTATAAGCAGTTCATGTTAAGAGTTGTGACTGGTCCAAATAGATAGAGCAGCTACAGCTAATGTATACTTATGTAAGCACTTGTTTTTGCATTACTGTGGTTGGAATAGTCAAAGTTTAACATTTGTTCAGTGCAGACAAGAATTCAATCAAACATACTACAATGAGAGTGTTGCTGTTCCAAATATTTACTCCTGGAATAACCTTACCCCGCAGCCAGTCTTGACCCATTGGGGAACGTGGTTGAATTCTGTTAATTATTATGCAGAACATTACGGACAAATAGTGGAGGTAATTGATGCATTGGATAGCACAGACAGTTCCGCTGTTGCAGCTGTAAAATCATTGCTTTCTGAACAGCTATTGAAAGATATTCTGTCATTGATTCTAATTTTAAAATCGTGTCCAAAAGCATCATTCTGTTAGAATCGTCTAAACTACAACTCTCAGAAGCCCTTAATATAGTGGATAAAGTATCACAAACCGTTATCCAAAATAACAATTCACTAATTTCAGAAAAAGTGAAATGTAAGTTGAGAAACATTATTGCTAAAAATTCTTCACAACTTCGTATTAAAAATTATGTACTATCAGATCACGACAAGACGTCTGAAGTTGGTGTACTAAAAAGTAGTAACTTCCCGTTCTTAAGAAATGCACGTATTACATCGTGTGATGTTGAACTACAAGTTCCCAATATACTGTACAAACTGTTTAAGTGACCATCGGAGGAGGTTACTTTGCAGTCGGTCAAATTGTACGTAACACTTCACTTCAATGCACATATTCAAGGATTAAATTTTAAGAGTTAATATATCTCACTATAAAATAATTGTATATTTACATGTTTAGACATTTCCTACTTCAATGATCATTCATTATATTTCTTGAATGCAGGATACAGGTTTTATTGTAACCGCAGTATACTGCTCAGTATTTACATCAGAGTCACGCCCCCTTCTCATACAGTCTATACTGCGTGCACAGTAAACCTTGCGAATCTCGTGGCAATTCCACGAAGTCTACTGATAACCAGCTGTAGCAGTAGTCTATGCGGTACACAATTTCAAATACGCTGCACAGACATTACACATTTTGCGGCAGACGCACGGGACGCTGCAAACACCGCGGAAAACTCGGTCGTTCTCCTGGTGATCCCACTATAATGAATGGCAGCATTTTTTTTTTTCAGAGTGGAGCAGCTGATCTCGACAGCTAAATAAAGTCTGTACGGAAGGAAGATAACCTCCACTTCCTAGAACTCGCTTTCGCGCGGTTGGTAGCCATTCAGCCATAGAGGTATGAACATTAAATAAAATTATCATACAATATATGTTTTACTACAAACACGCCTGATCCAGCTCGAGTGTAATTAATAGCAGATCGAGCCACAGACTTTAATTCAAAACAAAATGAACATCGCGCAAATGTTTTACAGTAAATATGAACACGCACAAAGCCGCGCCGGGTCATCCGTCAGGTACAAAATTATTGACTTCGAAAAGCCATTAATCACATCCACACATGAATAAATGCGGCGACCGGCCATAAATCATCCTATGATGGTGTCACCCCTGAGAACGCAATCACGCAATGTAAAATCTGCACCAAGCTCTTTCTACGGAGTTTAAAAATGTATATGGGGCATTTATACTCTAGTCCACAGAATTAGCCGATTTAGTGGAAAATTCCGTTTCCCAGTGCACAACAGCACCAGTGCATCGGTAAAAACGTACCGACTCCGACCTTGATATATCTTGAGAAAATTCCATTTTAACGCTTTCGTTATCGTGCGAGCTATCTCCGGACTTCGCTTACAGTGCAGTAGTTCAAAAAAGTTCAATCGCGTTGAAACTTTAGTTTGAAACGTCGTCGTCTTCAATAATGCTTTAAAAATTGACAGTAGCCTATTCTTCTGTACCTACAATAACCATTAAATTATAATTCACGAAATTACTTCATATTCACGATATTTTCAACAAAGGGCAGATTTCATAGAGAAGGAAAGGAACTGGCCACCCTACTCCATTATTTTCTGGCCTAGTTGCCTCATAAGTGATGTCTTCTTGGTATCACTTGTGAGGTTCAGACCTGTCTTCGGACAGCTGACTAAACAACATGGAGAATTCGTACCAAAAATTACTCTTTCTTTCTTTTTTTTTTTTTTAGTGGGTTATTTTACGATGCTGTATCAACATCTCAGGTTATTTAGCGTCTGAATAAGATGAAGGTGATAATGCCTGTGAAATGAGTCCGAGGTCCAGCATCGATAGTTACCTAGCATTTGCTTATAATGGGTTAATGGAAAACCCCGGAAAATCCTCAACCAGGTAACTTGTCCCGATCGAGATTCGAACCCGGGCCACCTACTTTCGCGGCCAGACGCGCTAGTCTTTACTCCACAGGTGTGCATTCTCTTTATTTAAAACAAACATTGTAAATCTTCTTCATTACAAAAAAATACATGAACATTTCTACATATCTGAACGTTCAGCGATACGTAACTTACATGTGGTATCTGGCAACGATGTACGCATAGTTTCAGGGACTACTTTCAGAGAGCCACTAAAGCAGACAACGATCATTTCTCTATCTCGCAACAATTGCCTTCGTGTGATTTAAGGTAGTGCCGTCACCCCTTCACTGCCGAATGAAATTGAATTTTGAATTTAAATAACGATGCAGACAATGTTAAGTTTTTTGGGTGTGAAATATGCACGAAATTGCTCGTTTTTTCACCGAAATCAAACCATTTTAATCACCGAGATTAGGGTAAAATAATCACCATAAAATCACACCACTAATAATGATCTTTCATGAATGGGTCCAAGTCGGAGGTATTGTAGAGCCTACAGATTCCGCAGGACGCCACAATTTCCAAAATTGTCTCCCATATCACTGATGCAAGAACATGAGGAAAACCACTTAAGCGAGGAAGTCACGTCAAACGCATCCTGCCGGAGAGGACAACTTATAACTACATCGTCGATTCATTTAACATTAACACAAACTCACAAGACGAAATAGAGATATTGCAATAGCGCTGAAATAATATAACTCGACCACTACAAGCAATATTAGGCCTATTCAATGGAATTAAATCTCTTGACAACGCCAAGGTGGCCGAGGCCTATTCCTTTTTCCCCTCGTCTCTAGATCTTCTTAAGGATATCTCCCTCTTATGGGAAACGTAATGTAACACACCCTTACAATGACCTTCCTGAGTAGTGATCGGGTCAATCCTAACAAGAATAGTTTGTGTGGTAGGAGAAAATGCACACAGATAATTTGAAATACATAGATTAAATAACCTACTCTCGTTCCCACTGAGCATCTCTAGCAGTTTTCATTTCTTAATGTTACAACACACCTTACTTGTTTGGATATGAAGAAGGATAACTCCAAACAATATATTTTTTTTCCGGTGGATACACTACTGGAAAAGATATGTTTATACAGTTCCAGTTGCCAGTGCTTCGCGACGTATCTTGACGTTATTGCAGGCATTAACAGACATAATAAAAAGAAATTGTGTCCAGGATTAAAAATTCCCTTTCAAAACTGCAAACATCTCATACTATGTACGCAGGTTTAAACAATTCTTACCTACTAAGTCCCAACATTTCCTTCATTTCAAATCATGTCTAAGAGTTCCTCATCTCCAAACTTTCTAATAATAATATAGTTCCATCTATGGTCTACATCGAATTAATACAAATAAAGAAACGGAAGGCCATCGCCTTCATCACTGTTATCGACAAGCACATATCGTCGACTTACGAGTGTAAACCTGCTAACCGCCGAAAAGAAAATTTTACAAGGGAAGCAAAAAACTAAGTTTAAATTAACTCTGAAACTTTAGGACCAAATCCAAGGTACAGGTACAAATACCACCTGTACTTTGGATTTGGTTCCAAAATATCAGAGTTAATGTAAACTTAGTTTTTTGCTTCCCTTGTAAAATTTTCTTTTTGGCGGTTAGCAGGTTTACACTCTAAATTGACGATATTGGGCTCAGAAGTCTCTCACAACTCCTGTTGTAGCTTTGCAATCGGCATTATTAGCAGTAGGGATGCCAGTCCTACGTGCTTCTGAGCTTTACCTTCAGATAAAAAATCCCTGATAGGCTACTTATTTGTCTTACAGGCTAAGTCGACCCCAAGGCCATAGTGAGGTCGAAAAAACTTGGTCACTTGATAAAAACAATGCTCCATCCGGAATCGATATCGCGACTTTTGGTTTTGCAGCCCAACGCCTTCAGCACTACATAATAATAATAATAATAATAATAATAATAATAATAATAATAATAATAATAATAATAATAGAGTATAACCCCGATTTTCCGTCACCCTATTAACCGATTGGTGGATTATCCGACTGTATCTCTCTCTCGCTCTTATTTTTTTTTGCTGCAGAAACAATATGAAGTACTGTACATTGTATTAGTACGAATTTTTTCTACAGAGTGTTTTTTTACAAATTTTACTCTTGTACAGTATCGTCTACTCTTCGAGAGGCCTAAATTCTAAGCAAAATTCCTTCCACAGGTGTCAAAGAAAAGGAGTTGTGCTACGAAAAATAGTGCAAGTAACTGAGTGAATTGAGAAAAGAGAAACTGTGGTTCATCTCCCATCAGAATACGAAATAGGACTTACAACTGTGCACGATTCAATTAAAAACAAATACAAAGTATAATAAGTATGTAAATCTACAACATGAAATCTGTATTATTCCTATTTTTCTACAGTCGTCACAAGGAGTTTCCTTGGCCATTAAAAACCCGTCATTGAAAACCAGTCTTAAATTAGTGAACTTCTGATCCACTATCTGGCATGTTAAAAATAAAGACCATGGAGGAAATTATGAAACTGTATTATGCACTTAATTTATGAAAACGTTATATGATACGGATTATCCGATTTTTCCGATTAACCGTTCACTCCACACCCTTCATTACCACGGATAATAGAGGTTCGACTGTTGTAATAATAATAATAATAATAATAATAATAATAATAATAATAATAATAATAATAATCTGATGTAGACAACGTCCAATCATTCACAACAGCAGGGTACATCCCTCTCGAAAGCATTTCCCCACCTCCCCATTGAACTACTACTTATTAGCATAAAGCCGTTACTTGTTAATGTACTTTCAGTTTGGAACCGGTTCACTGAATTCTGGACCCATCACTGGCAGGGAAAACGGGAATTCTCAGATAAAATCTAAAAACACGCAAGTTCTACCTGGATTCGAGTAAAGCTGCTGCGACAGTCGCGAGCGGATCTCGCTGTACCAGCCGATGCTGGGCGCCGGCAAACTGTAATTTGATTTCCCTGGGAAACGGTCGGATCGAGGGGTGAGGCGGGTGCGGAGTGGAGGGGTTTCACGTAACCAAGGGGAGGCCCGTCCGCCCGCCGCTCGCTCGGTCCCTTTGGGCCTAGGGATCTGAAAGCGAAATGAAAGAAATAGACGGCACAAGAAAGTAGGAAATAAGGGATCAACGGATTTCTGCTAGTTACCGGCTCGTGTTGCAAAAAGGTACAGGTGTAGCGTACAGTCTCTGCTGTGATGCTGTCAACATCGGCACCCTGCGTCCTAGTATAGTCTTGAAAGTTACCATACAACTGATCTACGACTTTCCGCTCGATCAGGTAGCTCTCGTTGAACTATCAACCTTCTTAACCATCATTAGTCATGAACATGGCCGAATATTTATGGAGATCACGAAAATCACAACATAATACATGTAATAGATTTTTACTAATCTTTACGAATTAATAATATGCGGATAAAACAATCGCAACAAATCGCGAAATAGAGTTCTAATAGCGAAATATGAACACATTCGCGAATTATTACTATTGCGTCGTTTTATATCGAATTTCATATTCAGAGTTTTTTTTTTTTCGGATTTTTTTTTTCACTTGAATTTGTTATCTATATCCATGTAGGCTACATTATATGGTATTCCAGGTGTTCTGATTAAATTAGTGAACTCAAAAGACGGAGAATTCAACATTTCACTGATAATTTGAAAATGTTAATTTGAGGCTGCATTTTTTTTTCCCCCGATTTTAATGAATGTGTGTTAAATATAGTCTCAATCCAGCAAATATTGTCTATTGCCCATACCGCACCTTTATCAGAATCTAACAGACTTATAATGTTAATTATTTGGAAAGTAATTTTCATACTGAGTTAATAATAATAATAATAATAATAATAATAATAATAATAATAATAATAATAATAATTCTTTATACTGGCAGAGTTAAGGCCATAGGGCCTTCTCTTACACTCTACCAGGTTACAAAGTATACAAGCAGTATACCAATTCCAAAATAATTGTATTTTCCAAAATTTTCATTAATCTCCACCAAGAGTATAAATCAATCTCGAACAATCTCCGCCGCCGACACCAATATTAAAAAACACAATTGATAAAATTAATCTCCATAAATACCTGCCATGGTCATGAAAATTGCAAGTATTTTAGGCCAGTAGCCACGATCAGAAAGAAACGCTTCCTATCAGTCTATCAAACTGTCTTCTATCATCTGAATTTGAAACTGTATAGAGCTAACGATGGTGATTTTTTTTCCTCAAGACCGTAGCAATTCCCTGGATTGTACAAGAGAATACCATTAAGGATGTGACATGCACCCTAATTAGCTAACGAAACTGAAATTAATAGACCTTTAGGTATTCCATCGTGTCCTGGAAATTGACATTTCAACGTTCCGGAACTATATACAAGTTAAGCCTTGGTTTTTCTGAACCGACATATGCGAGGCACGCCTAGCAAAAATCCGAACTACACAAGAGATTGTGAGTGGTTTCTGCAACTGCGAAGTGCGAAATCTGCTACTCACTATCTCTCGCATAGTCCGGCCGCATCGCACCTCACCTCGCAACTCGCATGCAATGTTCGAATAGGCTATGGGTGACGCAACCAAGACATTACAAACTTCGTCTTATTTCACATAAAAAAACTAATCGCTAGATCTGCGCTAAAAACCTTAAGCGGTTAAAACATGAAGGTGTGGAAATGCAGGACAAATAATATTTTTATAATAAAGTGTAATAAACATGATAGGCCTCCTTCTGTAGAGAACACTGGCGAATATCGAACTTCACCATACTCGACAAACTTGTATCGAACATAGCGCCTGCAATGAACGTAGCTAATACAAGTTGTCACCAGAGACGATAGGTATGACCACACAGGTTGCCTATTCTGTTGGGCTCGTTACGTCTGGCTACCCTCACTACTCCAATCTTATTTATATTGAGAAGGATTATACAATAACTTTGTATCTCTACTCTCTCCCTCCCTAATGCATCATTATCACTATTCTCTTGCCCATTAGGTACCAGGAATTAACAAAAGTTTTTTTAATACGTTTCATTAACGCCAGTGTAATCCACTCTAATCGGTGCATGTTAAAAAGAGCAGTTAAACTAAACTGTTCTAATGCTGTGTATGCAACAAGTAGTGTTCTTATAGAATCAGAACTACAGCAGCTTAACTCGTTTAGAACTGCAGAATTTGTGTACGGGTAAAAAAAAATACTATCTAGATTCTAAAATAATTTCCTACTACTAATTAAAGACAGTAATCTCATATCTCAATAATGTAAATCTATGGAATTCCTCACTCATGAGGCAACTAAGGCAGAAGGGCCAGTTCATTTTCCCTTCCACTGCATATATCGCTGACTAGCAGCATATTCCACTAATCAGACTTCAGATGTAACTTACACAATTACTGTTCTTCCTCTAACTAACACATCATCAAGTGAGATTTACTGCCTGATAATAGATAATTTTCGTAAGTAAATAATTAAGAATAATTTTGTGATTTTCCTTTACACCGCTTTATGTAAATATTAATAGAGGTAGTCTAACCTTTACTAATCTCAGATCATGGTGCTAATTTCCCAAGAAAAATATTCGTGTCAAAATTAGTTAATTACGTAAAAAATAAAACGTGCGTGTATTTTACACCTCACTACTTTCGAAAGACAAAAATCCAGATCATCTTTGGAGTCATCAGGGAAATTTATAAATGTTTTCATTATAGAACGGATGAATAATGACCTTGGGTTTCCCTTATTTTTTTATACTTGGGATCTTCAAGGAAGATAATCTTAAGGGGAAAAGATATGTCCAATTTAGCTTAATGTAACGAGGGAAAATTACGGGAAAATACAATTTTGGAAAACGTCCTAAAAATCTAGAAGAGTGGGGATTACTCGAGAGAGAAAATTACGCGAGTAATACGATAATATAACATCTAAACAAAACGGAAAGTGAAAGCATTCCTAAACATGATACATTGTAAACTGGAGAGCAAAATAAAATGAGGACAACTACGAACCGAAAATAATAATACACTACTCAAAAACTAAATTTGGTCATGTCTTTAGCTGTTCATAAATTTAATACGTTATACGCACACATCAATTAAGAACTGAAATTAAAATCTTATTTGGTAACTCAATACACGACTTCATTTCACAATTGTCATTTTATAAAGTGGTCCCTACTCATAAACAAAATGGCTACGTCGTAAATTAAACGTCTTAATTTGGACATTGCCACCCGCAGTATGGATAACAGCTTCAAAACTTCTCCTCATATTTGTGACAAGGCGCCGCACGTTCACTTGAGGCAGACGTCTCGACTCTTCCGAAAGGGCTTGGCTTCTTCAAGGTCTTGTAGCGTTAGAGAAGATGGATTCTGATCCGTCGCTCCAGTTGTCCCCCAGACTTGTTTGATAAGATTCAATTCAACTTCTGGATGGCCACTCCATTCGTTGCACGTGGTGCTCTTGCAGGGATCTTCGAACGATGTTGGCATCATGAGCTCTAGCATTTACATGCATGAATAATGTGTTTTCTCCAAGTTACCTCACTTGCGTAATCACATGTGGCACTAAGATCTCGTCAATGTACAGTCTAATGGTTAAGGATCCATTTCGAATGGTAATGAGATCGGTTTTCGTGTCGAGACATGTCTGCCCACACCATAACAGATCCATCTCCATAAGCAATAATAGACTGGACAGTTTTAGGATGAAATCACTCCCCACGTCTTCTCCAGACTCGCAGACAACCATCGCAACCATATAAAGAGAAACGGGATTCATCTGAAACAGCACAGGATGCCAGTGTTTTAGCTGGTATTCAAGACGGTTTCTAGCAAACTGCATTTTCCTGTCACGATGCATTCTTTCCACTCCAGGTACTCGAGAGGCTCGTCGAGATCTTAAATTTGCTACTCGAAGTCTGTTTTCCACTGTTTGGTCACTAGCTTGTACTCCGGAAGCCTGATGTAGGTCCACCTGCAG
This sequence comes from Periplaneta americana, assembly GCF_040183065.1. NCBI lineage: Eukaryota > Metazoa > Arthropoda > Insecta > Blattodea > Blattidae > Periplaneta > Periplaneta americana. Next base: position 60,727,554 of record NC_091131.1, on the reverse strand, counting down.
TGTTCGTGCTGTAACTTGGCGGTTTCGCAAAGCTTGTAGACCCACAAAACGATTCTGGACTGGGGTTGTTTTCCTTTGGCGTACAATGCCAGGGCGCCTAGCAACACTTTCAGTTTCCACAGAGACCAAATCGTATTCTGAGCAATCCATAGCATTGTACCTCTGCGAGTAGCCTTCTTGAAGCAGCGTAAGTACACGAGTGACTTCGTTTGACGACAACTGCTTCCCTCGTTGCCTACCTCGGTCCTCACGACCAACCACAACTTGTAAACACTATAATCCACACAGCCCAGCCGTGGCGAAAATGTGACTCACGAGCACATTGTGACTCGCAATGATAGCTGTACATTTCTCTTGCTTCCTACCTCCCCCAACCCCCACCCTCTCACTCATTGGAGTCAAACTCTGTTCCATTTGTCTCTGACCTGCGAGTGGTGTATCGTCGCAGTGTCTCCCTCGTAACCATGTACCTCTACAAAATCAAAAGTTTCAAGTAGGATGGGAGGACACATTTTTTTAGTGTCAATATGATGAGAATATTAAATGTATTTCTTCACAAGTATTACGAGGAAAACGGTTGTATAACATAAAACGGTATTATACTACATGTTACTCATGAAACATTAAAAGGTTGTGTTATTATCATTATTATTATTATTATTATTATTATCATCTCTGTACGTAGATGCTTTTTCAGCAGATGTACGAATAATGCGGTTAGATCTTCAATTTAAACGCACAGATTTACAATGTGATGTTAAATGTAAGCTAGATGTAAGGTATCGACAAATGTTGAACTTTTAAAATCTTTGCCAAAAAATAAATATCCGAAGCTTCGTTCTTTCGCTTGCTCTGTTGAAGCCATGTTCTCTACAACTTACGTTTGTGAAAAATTACTTTCAACAATGAAAATAGTAAAAACCAAATTTAGATCACGACTGACAGACAAATATCTTCGTGATCAAGTACGACTGGCAGTAAGTGACTAAATTCCTGATTTTGAAACTCTGTCGCAGAGACATTCTGAAGACAGTTAAGAGATTGTGATAATGTGTCCTATGTTTTCTTATTAATTTCTTTCTTCGTTAGACGTACTAAACATTAGTTTGTAACCTTATATTGTATCAAATTATATTGAAGTGCTTGACGTAAGGAAAATGAAAATCCGTTAATAAGTCAGACAGTTGATTCACTTCTACTTCGGGTGTCCGCCTTCCTCCATAGGTGCTATGTACGTTGCAGGTTACACAGTGGCTCGGCGCACGATCACATTTTCGCCACGACTGACACAGCCCAACCTTCGCACACACTTTGAATTGAGGCACACACACCTTTCGACTGAATCTGAAACATCATAAACTTCCTGTGACAGTGAAGCCATCTTTTATGTATAAACCGGGAATGTTATTGCAGTAATACATTCAATTACCATCCCACTATGCATTAGTACAATATCGTTATGATATGAACATCTAAAGACATGCCAAACTTATTTTTGAGCAGTGTATTATCAATTTATCAGTAGGACTATCTACACAATCATGCGTAGAGACGAAGATAATAACTGGTGCCTTCTAAATTATCATCTTGCTATTATATTATTATTATTATTATTATTATTATTATTATTATTATTATTATTATGCTCGTTAAGATTTACTCTGCAACTATAGCATATATCATTGTCAAACATATATTTAAATAGAAAGAGCCAAGTATAACGGCCACAGCCGTCGTGACCAACCCTTTTTCCTCTCGGTCGGAACTACCCTGACAAGGGGACATGTAGGTATGACCGAATCTTCTGACAAATTACACATCATAAATGGAAGATCCAAAATCTTCAGAACTCAAATCAACGTGAAAATATGGAATTCCGTATGGATAATATGTTTATGCTACTGGCAGAATTTCAAAGAACTTGCCAGATTTGATGATGGGAAGAACAGGTTCTAGTCCGGGCGGCAATGCTCGCCTCCCATATCCACGAAATCGTCCAAGAAATGAATGTGAGCAAACTCAGCCGGAATGCGACGCTCGTGAAGCATATGATCGCATGACTCGCGTGCAACAGCCCCGCCGCTAGCAATTAAACGTCGGAGTCATTCGGAGAGCAGCAGCACACATCCGGCAAGAACGCAGCCACATGGCAACAGGGAAGACGACGAAACAAAGACAGGAAGCGGATCACGTGACCTCCAGCTCGACTGAGATTTAAACACCGCGGCCAGTGAATCATCCGAACCACGTGGACAGAGACAACAAACCTTTATTTTGTCGTGCTGTGAACAACTCCATTCAGAAAAAAAGGGGGGGGGGGAGTTTCCAGTTTTACACACTGTGTTTGAACGTAGCACCTCTAACGTTTGGCATCTGCTCACACCCTCTAATAGGGAAGGGGAGATTTTTAGATAATTTTAGGGAGAGAAAAAGACAAAATATTCACAAAACGTTTTTTGTAGACATGTAAGAATAATTCTGTTAAAACACATACTACTAAAATAGTCATTTTTTAAAAAGTTTAAGATTTTCATCGCTCTCCCTCTGTTACTGCACCATCTGGTGAACGTGGGTTCAGCAAACTAAAGTTGATCAAGAATCACTTGCGAACTCATAAGAAAAACCCTTAGCATCTAACAATGCCATCCACTGAACGTGAACTGTCTTCAAAGGTCAACTTTAGTGAGGTCATAAAACATTTTGTATCTGCTAAAGTGATACTATTCAAGATGCCGTCTACTTCCAAATCTCGATCATCATAATTAGATTCTGATTAAAGTAACCAGATTCTCGAGAGCTTCTATAAATGCGATCTTTCAGCTAAACCACTGTACCAATAATTCATTACGCTACATTACAATTACATAGTTATAGTTCCATATTAATTTTTCTTAAACTGATTGTAGGACATATTTATAAAGAGGTATTTTAATTTTTCTTGTCCTAGTATTATTTCAATTTCAGTAAAAAATAAAGTTGGTAAACACTGCAATAAAATTCTCTTAGATTATTGTCTTTGCACCTTATAAATTATACAATTTCAACTGTCATTAAAATATTGGCCAGGAGGGAGGGTAAAATCCTTACTGTCGCCACTAGGCCTATGTATGGTAAAATTTAGTTATTTGAACATGCAGGCATAACGAACCGAGGAGAGAAGGCGACCCTTCAGATCCGTTACGTACGAAATTAGTCCTTAGTACAGAGCTCCAAAGTCCTATACTCAAAACTTTTCTTCTGAACAATATCTCTGTAAACCCTAGAAGCTCAAAATACTGTATAACAAATCCAATAGCGGAAAAAGTATCACTGATATAACAAACGGGCAGCACAACAATGCTGGAAGTACTCCAGCTGAATAAATCTGAGAAAAGTTTCCTCAACCCGGATCCTGGGTGGTCAAGGTTTGCTGGTTTTTTCTGCGAATTATCTTCTTTCCGCTGACTAATAATGAATCATCAAATCTTACTCTCTCCTAAGTATTATACTCGTATACTTACTTACAAATGGCTTTTAACCCACAGGTTCATTACCGCCCTCACATAAGCCCGCCATCGGTCCCTATCCTGTGCAAGATTAATTCAGTCCCTACCATCATATCCTACCTCCCTCAAATCCATTTTAATATTATCCTCCCATCTACATCTCGGCCTCCCTAAAGGTCTTTTTCCCTCCGGTCTCTCAACTAACACTCTATATGCATTTCTGGATTCGCCCATACGTGCTATATGCCCTGGCCATCTCAAACGTCTGGATTTAATGTTCCTAATTATGTCAGGTGAAGAAAACAATGCGTGCAGTTCTGCGTTGTGTAACTTTCTCCATTCTCCTCTAACTTCATCCCTCTCAGCCCCAAATATTTTCCTAAGAACTTTATTCTCAAACATCCTTAATCTTTGTTCCTCTCTCAAAGTGACAGTCCAAGTCTCACAACCATACAGAACAATCGGTATAACTGTTTTATAAATTCTAACTTTCAGATTTTTTGACAGCAGACTAAATGACAAAAGCTTCTCAACCGAATAATAACACGCATTTCCCATATTTATTCTGTGTTTAATTTCCTCCCGAGTGTCATTTATATTTGTTACTGTTGCTCCAAGAATTTGAATTTTTCAACCTATTCGAAGGATAAATCTCCAATTTCGATGTTTCCATTTCGTACAATATTCTGGTCACGAAACATAATCATATACTTTGTCTTTTCGGGATTTACTTCCAAACCTATCGCTTTACTTGCTTCAAGCAAAATTCCCGTGTTTTCCCTAATCGTTTGTGGATTTTCTCCTAACATATTCACGTCATCCGCATAGACAAGCTGAAGTAACCCGTGCAATTCCAAACCCTGTCTGTTATCCTGAACTTTCCTAATAGCATATTCTAGAGCGAAGTTAAAAAGTAAAGGTGATAGTGCATCTCCTTGCTTTAGCCCACAGTGAATTGGAAAAGCACCAGATAGAAATTGGCTTATACGGACTCTACTGTAAGTTTCACTCAGACACATTTTAATTAATCGAAGTAGTTTCTTGGGAAAACCAAAATCAATAAGAATATTATATAAAACTTCTCTCTTAACCGAGTCATATGCCTTTTTGAAATCTATGAATAAATGAATGTACTGTAACCTTGTACTCCCATTTTTCTCCAATATGTGTCGAATACAAAAAATCTGTATTATACTCGTATATTCTTCTAAATTTCCTCTTACAGTATTTCAAGACATTAGAAGATATGCCACAGGTTAAAATGACATACGTTCCGGAGTTCAGTTACCTGTTCTCAGACGTCACATATGCACACAAACATGTAACACGAAGAGATAGAAATTGGAATGCTTGATTGACAGCATGCATGCGTGGCTTCGGAAAAGAAATTCTTCATTTCAAAGAAAACATTCACTAAACTTGACACGAGGATATAAAGAGCCTGTTAATATCAGGTGGCCCGAAAGTCTCGAAACATTTTGATGGGAAATGCTTAACAGCAGTGTTGCCTAACGTGAGACAACATTGTGTAATATCAAACATTCCCAACCAGACGAGATACAACAGATTCCCTTCCCTTCGATTTGAGATTCTTGAATTTCTTTACTTGAATAATCATGAAGTCTACGGTGTACTAGAACTAAGAGTTACAGCAATAACCGACACTTTGAATCCACGTCGAAGTCGAAGACATAGTAAGCATGACGAAGTTTTCAAGGCAAATGTGAAAATATGGAAAATATTCGGGACAGAAGATCTACAATAAATACACTCTAGATGGGCAAATATGACAACACATAAAGCAGTCACTAAATGATATCAGTTCCTTCATCGACTATATGACAATATATAAAGCAGTCACTAAATGATATCAGTTCCTTCATAGACTACTGTACATTATAGCGACACACCTTGTAAACTTATACACAACTCCTATTGAAATAGATAGCTCTCCCGAGAAAATCATTGCATGGTCTTGGTACAGGCCACCGTCTTCACAGTCTCTACACAACTACTGCTTTATAGACTGAAGTCTGCTAATAACAAAATACTGTACAAAGAACCCATATAATCGGGATAAGGATGATGATGTACAGCACGCTTTGCCAAGCGGCCCGATATCAGACAAGAGAGACTCCTTGTATTCTCGGAGTGAGGAGCCAGTTGGAGCGCGTCAGTTACCTGCACACAGTGCTGGATAGCAGAATACCCGACTCCAATTCCAGATCGCTTACAAAACAGTCCTAAGTATATAAAATATATTTTCAATATCAGTGGCAGAAAAAGTATTTGTTTATAGAAGAGAATGGTGATCCATTATGTCTCCTATGACTGAAATCGTTATTTATTTATTTATTTATTTATTTATTATTATTATTATTATTATTATTATTATTATTATTATTATTATTATTATTATTATTATTATTATTATTATTATGCATTTCCGGACACAAGGTGATATGTACTTTTGTGCTCCATTTTCAGTCAGGAATCACGCCCTGAAGTTTGTCGGTGGACTTAAAACTCACCCTGTATAAATCTGCAGTGCCTGGGAAAAGTGACGTATCAGTTTCCACAAACCTTTTTTGATAATTTGACAACTTACGGAACATCTGCTCGCTCGGAAAAAGAGACATAAGTATTTCTCTCATTACAATAATTCATACAGAAAAAAATCAAATCGACATAAACCAGTGTAAGTTGTCAATAAATTATCAAAAAAGGTTTGTGGAAACTGACTTATGTCACTTTTCCCAGGCACTGCAGAAATATAAGATCTATGAATTACATTCTGAGATGTTGGATTGAGCACATAATAGTTTGTTCGGTTGGTGGATGTGCAGGTCGGCTACAAGTAGGGAGGGTCAAGGAGCGATTTAAATGGTCCTCGTTTTCAAATGTTTTAGTAGGCCTATATCTTGTAAAATACTTGCCAAAAAAAAAACAAGAAAATTATTTACGTCTCTAGAATACCTTATGCAACCCGACAATAACATCTAAGTTAAACCATTATTTACATTAACATCCCACGGTATTCACATTTTTAAAACGCGATATTGCAAACAGCAATAGTATTGAATAATTTCAAGGGAAAAATTATTCCGGGGCCGGGTATCGATCCCGGGACCTCTGGTTGAACATACCAACTGAGCTACCCGGGAACTCCACCCGACAACGTCTCAACTTTTCCCTTTATATCCACACAACTCGCGTGGGCTGACGAAACGCCAGAGATCCACATCGAGTGCACACAAACTCTGTGTGACTTGGAATTGTATTTGCATAATATATACGTCACTGTGTACGTTAACAGAAAACCACAATTCCAAGTCACACAGAGTTTGTGTGCATTCGATGTGGGTCTCTGGCGTTTCGTCAGCCCACGCGAGTTGTGTGGATATAAAGTGAAAAGTTGAGACGGTGGCGGGTGGAGTTCCCGGGTAGCTCAGTTGGGAGAGCGCTGGTACGTTCAACCAGAGGTCCCGGGATCGATACCCGGCCCCGGAACAATTTTTCCCTTGAATTTATTCAAATCTACTTTACAGGAAGCTTTACCTGAAAGACTAGATTTGCAGCAATAGAATTATTGGCAACTCTATCTCCTTGCAAAGAGGAGTGACATACAACACTTTCAGCTGTCAGCTCTAAAGACCATAAATTTGAAGGCATCCCAACAGATGAGACTAAAGTTTCATCAAAGCATGCTGAACTGAACATCCAACGAGCATCCAAACTTCACTATCTGTGAACAGTTTGTATTCTAATATAAAGTACCTTCCACAAAGTACTTCAGCTTCCCCATAAAGTCTACCTATAATTTTATCACTAACATCGCATGAACGTCTGTTTTAATGGTCGTCACTTACGCACTATAAACAAACCCCACGGTCTGTTATTCTTGAGTAGCGGGTGCGGGTCGCTAATCGATTGACTTCTTGGGTACCACAACGCGACACAGAGGACCTCCAACAGGTGTGACGGACGGAACGACGACCTGTGACAGCGGGGCATAGTTGCCCGCACGCCACGAGCAGGCGCCGCCCCCCGCTGAGCGGCAAAATAACCTCGTTGTCACGTGGTGCTAATTACATGACTCGCCTGTCATCCTCCCGACGTCGAACTCAGGACACCAGCGCTACGTTTAAAGAGGTGCAGAGCACTCGATTCTTAAAAACAGATGCATAGCAGCACCTATATATAAAAAAAGTGTGAACATATATAGGTGAGGAGGCGAGACCTGGCATGTGAGCTGTGCGAGAAGAGAAAGAGGGTTTGTTTAATTAGGCCCATAGTTAATATTATGTATTCAAATCTACAGACTCGGAAGTTCATCTCAGACTCAAACCTATGTTCCCCCTCCATACTCATTGGCGATACAGCCGCGGTACATGGCAAGGTCACAGCACAGGTCTCACCTGCTCTACTATACCAAATAGGCAATACTGTGACATTTACAAAAACAAAGTTTTGAGATTTTGGCAGAAATAGCTTTAATTTTTCGGCAACTGAAACGGGATTTGTAAAATTGTCGGGTTATTTCTGTTAATATTCACAATTTTTGTATGTAAGTTTATTTGGAAAGCATTTTCCGGCATTTCACGACAAAATTATAATAGCTCGTTTGAAGTTGTTATGCAGAAATTAAAAAAAAAAAAAAATCCATTTCATATGTTTGCACTAAGTAACCCTCTATTATCGTTATCGTAGTAACGAATGTTACAAGTTAACAAAGGAGTAGTAGTTAGTGGAGATCTATTCGTAGAATTATGAGCAAAACACGGTAACCATTACATCATCGAAAACACACTACTCGTTCACATACTTTCTTAGAATTGTTTTACAAAAGCAAATAGAGAAGTGCAACTAAAATAAGAAATGAAAAAATGTCAAACTTTATTGGGACTACTTCCTTTCTAGCAATCCTCTAAAATATTCCTTAGACGCAATATCCCTAAGGACAGCTAATAATAATGTAAAAATGTTATGAGGAAGCATGTGCGAATAACACTGCAAAGTTCTTAAAGCAGTTTTTACACAAACTGTTCCGGGATACCTACAACAACTAGTAACATGCATGTCTGAACTACTGTATCAAGGGCACTGTCTTGACCAGAAATCTGAATATGTAATACTGTAGTATATTACGATACAAGGTTCGGAAGTGATAATTTCCGAGATTTTATAATGCACTTCACAAACGTGCACTGCATTTTTTTTTCCCCCGATCATATTTTTAAAACTGCAAATACAATATTAGAGCAATATTATTCCAAAGCCTTCGCAAATCTGCACTGTAATCGTAACTAAGTAACAATAAGTGCACTGTAATGGGGCTATTTCAGTGTAGTTTTGTTATGAAGAATGGTTTCCCTAGCAACAAGTTTGTGTGGGATTTCTAACATTCAAGGCCTAACAACAATAACTGTAAAACACGATCGTGCAAAAAAGATATTCACAGTATCATTTCCAGAATCTGAAATATTAGATGACGACCACATAACAGAAGGGAGCAAAGAACTACAAATTAAAGAAGAGTGAATGTATGAAGAAGATCTGGTAACAAAGAAAACAAATGTACGGACAATACGTAGTAGGCCTATATTTTTAAGTAAAATAAATGTCACTGGACAAAACATTTGATTTTAACAGAGACAGCAAGCTTCAGGTGAGGGTCTGGAATTATAAAGCAAGACGAGCAATAAAATAAAGACAACAGCAAGTTTGGAGTGGAGACGAAAAAGAACGAGAATATTTACAGTAAACACATTGTCAATATATCCAATCCAATGTTATGGTTATTGAAACAATGGACGTTTGTATTAACTAAAGAATGGATATTATCTAATGAATCGAAATATTCCATTTTAAATTGGACAGAGAGAAAGTGAAGTTTCTTTTAATAGGCCTATAATTACTTTTGTTAAATAAACAACGTTTAACTTTGTGCACTGTGCTATTATTGAAACTATATAACGAACATAGTTGCAATAATAAAACAGTGAAGTTAAAAAGCTATTTAACAAATATATAGATAATTAATAATAATTCCAAGCAGATTCTACATGGAGGATTTAGAGAAAAACTGTTTTCAGAACATGGGAGGAGTAGTAGGAGGAAGAAGAATAAAGTGCACGAGATTTGCTGATTATATGTTGTTAGCAGAAGATGAAATGATACTAAAGTATATGCTATTGGAGCTAAATGACAGCTGTGAGCAGTATGGGATGAAGATAAATGCAAATAAGACGAAAAGCAAGGTCACAGGAAAAAAATATACAGAAGATAAGCTTCCGAATTCTAAATGAGGCAGTAGAACAAGTGGACAGCTTCAAATAATTGGGGTATACTATAAGCAGAAACATGAGCTGCTGCCAGGAAGTCAAAAGGAGGATAGCAATGGCCAAAGAAGCTTTTAATAGAAAAAAGAGAATCTTCTGTGGACCTCTGGAAAAAGAACTAAGGAAGAGAGAGTAGTGAAGTGCTTTGTATGGAGTGTGGCATTGTATGGGGCAGGGACATGGACATTACGAAGTGAAGAGAAACGAATAGAAGCATTTGAAATGTGGATATGGAGAAGAATGAAGCGTGTGAAATGGACAGACAAAATAAGAAATGAAGCTGTGTAGGAAAGAGTGGGTGAAGAAAAAATGTTAAAACTGAGGAGGAAGAGGAAAAAAAATTGACTGGGTCACTGGCAGAGAAGAAACTGCCTACTGAAGGATGCACTGGAAGGAATGGTGAAGCGGAGAGGAGTTCGGGGCAGAAGAAGATATCAGATGATAGACGACATTAAGATATATCGATCATATGAGGAAACAAAGTGGAAGGCAGAAAATAGGAAATACTGGAGAATGCTGGGTTTGCAGTGAAAGACCTGCCCTTGGGCAGAACACTAAATGAATGAATGAATGAATGAATGAATGAATGAATGAATGAATGAATGAATAATAATTGCGTAATTATTCGGGCTTAAATATTGTGGGATCAATGATTATGCCAAGTCCAACACCCGAGGAATAAGAAACGACCTGGTGTGCACTAGATAGAAATTTCACCTGCTGCGGATAATTACCATGGCCTCACCAATAAACTTCCGAAAAAATCTGTCCTAATAGCGCATTCTTCGCACTGGACACGAGAAATGCAATCCTGACATCCATTTGGCTATCGTTCCCTCTTAGTTTCGTGGTGTATTCTTTGTACTCGGGTGGCTGTCTCCCGGATTAGGTCGCGTAATCAATAGAGAAGCTCTTTTCGTACGCAACGTCTTGTCACATTTCGTAATGGCAGACGCGCGCGGTGTCGCAACACCGCGAGGTGGCAATTGTGAAACGCTCTATCATTTACCTCGCTGCCTATAGTGCCTGGAAACGTGAGGCGCGCACTCGCCGTACGACCTTGCCAGTGCTTTGCACTGCGGTTATTCAAAAAATTAAATCCAGATGCCACTGCTGGTCTTACGGAGTAAAGCAGTCAGCAAAAATGTCTAGTCAAGGTATGGATTGAAAGAGATTCTTTCAAGACAATGTTTATCGCTCATATCTCCAGGGTGACCAGACGTCCCGTTCCAGTTTTACAGGGACAGTCCCAGTATTTGGTACTTTGCTCCTTTGCCCGAAAGTTTTCTCGGGACGCGAACATTTCCTGGTTTCCTTGCACTGATGAAAAGTTTTTGAGGGCGGGTTTATTTTCCCACGAAATGCAATGTGAGTAGGGATGGGGAAGACAGATGGAATTCAGACTGTTTTGCCCCTACGGCAGGTCTTTCACTGCAAACCCAGCATTCTCCAATCCTTACTATTTTCCGCCTTCCTCTTAGATTTCGCAATGATTCATGTAACTTAATGTTGTCTATCATCTGATATCTTCCGTGCATCCTTCAGTAGGAAGTTCTTAGCCAGTGGCCCAGCCAACTTTTCTTTTCTCTTCTTAATAGGTTTCAGCATTATTATTTCTCCAGCTACTCTTTCTAGCACAGTTTTATTTTTTAGTCTGTCTGTCCATTTCACACGCTCCATTCTCTTCCACATCCACAGTTCAAATGCAAATCGTTTCGCGTCGCTTCGTTGTAATGAAATGTGCTGTACATAAGTGTAAAAAAAAACTTAGTATTTCGGACAAAATTTTATTATTTGCCGAGTTTTTGCTATTTCTTTGGAAACAATGCAAGTCTGGAATATGTTTTCAAGCCTTATGGATATTTATAGCTCTGTGAAAAGAACCGTGCTTTCCTACACATAGTTAAAGCAACATTAAGTTATAGTTAAAACTCATTTTAATCTCTCTTGACTTCCACACTTGGATACAAATTCAACAGGATATAATATTATCACAAGTCCATTATTCTGAGAAGTACATGCGTCATAAATATTAAAGAGTCATCAACTTACTGTTTTTAAGGCATGGAAAGTTATTTGTATTGATAATGTTGCATTAATATTAAAATTATTTTTCCACAAATTATAGCAGACCATGATAAAAGAAAGGAACAGGGAACTACGGCCACAATATATTCTATTCTTACTTACAATGGGTTTTTAAGGAACCCTGAAGTTCATTGCCGCCCCCACATAAGCCCATTATCAGTCCCTATCCTGAGCAAGATTAATGCAGTCCCTACCATCATATCCCACCTCCCTCAAATTAATTTTAATATTATCCTCCCATCTACTCCTTGCCCTCCCCAAAGGTCTTTCCCATCAGGTCTTCCAAATAACACTCTATATGCATTTCTAGATTCACCCATACGTGCTACATGCCCTGCCCATCTCAAACGTCTCCATTTAATATTCCTAATTATGTCAAGTGAAGAATACAATGCGTGCAGTTCTGCGTTGTGTAACTTTCTCCATTCTCCTGTAACTTCATCCCTCTTAGCCCCAAATATTTTCCTAAGCACCTTATTCTCAAATACTCTTAACCTCTGTTCCTCTGTCAAAATGAGGGTCCAAGATTTACAATCATACAGAACAGCCGGTAACATAACTGTTATTCCATTCCCACTATCCATAAGTAATAAGAAATGCTAGAGTAAAAATCACAAAAAGATCACTCAAATGACAAAACCCTGCATAGACTTGTTTCATAACACAATTCCACTGGCCACCTATTAATATAGATACGTTTCTCTCCTACTTTCTAAGCCAATGATGATGGGTGGATGCTTATCACAACTGTTGCGCTCCTCGCGAGAATATTTTCATCATGTTCTAAGCCACTTCATAGAGGAATGTTTCTTCGTCATGAAACTTGTATGCTCCCGAAAGCACAGCAAAGTCAACTCAAATAGACATTAAGTGTGACAAAAGTGAGAGCAGTTCGTTGTATTACGAGCGTAGATTTAACGGCAACTCGAACAATGGCCATTTAAAAATGTCAGTCGAATTCAACCCATAAAATCTCTTATCGCCAGGCTTAGGATCCGGGACACTTTAGCAACCAATGTACGCACAACTTGACTAAAGAGTTTCTTGAACATACAGAGAGAGACATACTGCTAATGTAAACAACGACGTCAATGTGCTGCGTTATTTTCTACTGTTAATAGTACAATGTCGTAGGATACATACCTCACAAGTTTTCATGTCCCTCGGCGACATTGAAGTCGTTAGCGTTACAATGAACATGTAGTACATACTTGGAACTGGTTCGAAAAAACTGTTCACCCTATATTGAAAATACACTGTGATGGCCTGAGTTCGTTTCGTAGGGAGAGACTGAAGAATACTGTACCTCTGATCACGAACCGGATTGTACACTAACGCACAGGTAAACAAAACTCAACGCGTCACCTCACTCCATCTGTACTACGTAGCACTGTAACTTCATCTCATTCTTAAGTTGTCTCGGATACTAAGCCTGCTTGCAAATTAAGAAGAAATTGTGAAAAATAACTTACAACATTTTCTTGTGCATCATAAAAATAGTTTGGAATCACTGGAGTTTAAATTACACCTCCGGTATGGAAGGCCGACACGTAGATGTTCAGCGCAGTTTTATGAAAACGATAGCTGCTTGTAATCTGATGAAATTATTTGTAACAATTAGGTTATTGTGATTTTACGCTGAATTACATCTCCCTATTAATTTATTTTTCCTATCCGTATCAGGGCAATAAAAACATGATGTTATGTAGCATCTAAATCTATTAACTGATTCCTAAGAGATGTAATATCTCAAAAGTTGAATAGATTGGTTGGTTTAACGTTTTTCGATTCTCTAAGATACATAGTCATTGTACCTAGTTATTTTCAATTTAAGACATGGGGCTATCAGTGACTAATGGGAAATACTCCTTGCAAAGACTTCAAACCAATATGCAATAATTATTAGAAAAGAGACCCAAAAGAATGTGTGGATTAAGTTCCTCTGTGCTCCACTTACTCGTAAAAACGGGAGACGGTGGCTTAAAAGCAAACCCTGAGAAAACGAAAGACAGCGACTTCAAAGCAAGACGGCGGCAATGGTAGAAACCGGAGTGTGATGAAAATAATACAAAATTATCACGTGCTAGAATCTCAGTCCTTTTGAAATCGCTTAGTCCTTGAACTCGCGTTCTTGTTGGCAAGGTTTCAAGCAGCAAAAAAGCTTCGCACCTCTTAGCCTACAGGTAAGCATTTAACTACTACACTGCAATGTCCATCAGTTATATGACAACTCTTGCAGTAAACAACGGTCATGAAATACATTATACGAGTACAACACGTACAATTCGTTAACGAGCAATTTAAAATATTAACAATTATTCAAATGTTTTTCTGCTGGTGTAATGAACGGTAACTGTTTTGTAGTTATAACGAAAATGTTCATGCACGTCGGCAGGAAATGTTACGGCACAAAAGATCAAGAACCAATGATAGATTATGACATTTCACAACCGAAATGTTTCCATTTTCTTTCTCATGGATGTCTCCACAACATTGTTATGGTGGTGACATATTACCATGAGTTGAGAGTGAGTGCACAGTGGGATACAATTTTGTTTTCATTCAATTTTACTAATAAACGAAGGAATCCATAACACGGTCAAATGTGAGATGACCATTCGTCCCGATTTTTTCGGGACAGTACCGAATTTAGAGTCTTTACCCCGAATATTTGTGAGCATTTCCAGATGCCAAATTTGTCCCGGATTTTGCCGAGATGTCATGATTTATCCCGGATTAATTTTTTCTACATTCATAGTAATGTTTTTAAGAAATGTGAACTATAAACTTAGCAATATAGTCGGTTGCCACTACCGATGTTGGTAATACATTTCATTCGCTTCAAAACTCAATTCAAGACGGTACAATAGTCAATGAGATGAGATGGCAATGCCAATTCTCGAACACACTGTGATTTGGCTGGGAGAGATATGAGTCGTGTGATTGGCTGAGTGACTAAAGTTTTATTCCGCGTAGCATAGTAGCATGACGCGGTATTTTCTTACAAGTACTTTCCTCCTCACCAGCCGATCGTCGTTCCAAGAAAACATATATCGGTAAAATCAACACTTAACACTAACAAAGCAGAAAAGCCAACAGAAGAACAGTAAATTTTCCACCAGTCTCAAGAAAGCTGGATGAACTCAACTGGATACCGGGAAACACGCAAATGACGAAGCTTCAGCTCTTCTTACTGTACTCCAACCAGGATAAAGTCTCAGGGGAATGAGACGCAGCAGGGTGATGCTGTGAGTGAATGCTGATGTCATAAGGTCACACACATGGGTACACTCATCTCCATTGGCTAACTCTCAAAGCACAAACGATAACACTGATACACACATATTTATACTACCCTAGTTACAAAATTAGATCACGGTTAATCTCCTGGCCTTTTAGTTCCTCAATACAGGAAATAACATATGCAGGAGAGCGCATGTTTTTTAAAAAGACGTTATAACGGTAATATTATCTATCTACTTCGCTCCAATAGATGACGCAATAGTAAGCACATTCCTTTCACTGTTAATCTCCTGGTTGGAGAACAGTAAAATAGCCCACTATACTCCGAAGATAGCAAAAGAATAGAAAAGTGTATATCATCGCTCATCTCCCAGAGGTAAAGGATAGTCAAACCTTGGTTTGAAGATGAATGCTTCGAACAGAAAACAGGAACGATCACCTGTACAAAGTATGAACATACATCTCCGAAGAATATCTAAATCTCCATGCAGAGAAAAGGAAAAATAATATAAAAAGAAATTCTAAAAACCAAAGAAACTTATTTCATAGAAGAATAAGGAAAGATGAGTTAACAGATTCCTTCTGTACCCTTAGAATGAAGTCAATCAGCACTGCCACGGAGATTCCAATGGAATCTTAGGAAAACCATTCTCTTCAACAGAGATAGCCTAACCGCAGCATGCAAAGAGTTAAGAGCCATACGATATAGAGTTTACAAACATCTAGCTGAAATAAGAGCTATCTTTCATAGTGAAAGACAAGGAAACAAATTTGTAATGAAAATCACAAGGACACAGCAGATCAACTGACTCCCTTCCGGACCGATTTATTTAACAAAATTTGCACTTAATGCACTCGATATATATAATATTATTGTTCTCGTGTATTTTAGTGTGTTATTTTTATCGTGATTCTCTTTATTCTAATTGCGTATTTATTTATCGCCTAAATTCGCATAACAAGTTTGATTTTTTTCATTTAGGCTATTATCCCCACTTTGTGTGGTGTTCTGCTTAGGGACTTGGAAATCTGGTCACCTTAGTCAAAGACTATACTTTGTATCCGAAGAAGATTCCACCTAAAATATTTTTCGCATAAAAATTCCATTGTCTAGTCTAGTTTGGCATGAGGATTCAGACTCTGTAACCACTACCACCAAGAATGTAGCTACACACTTGGGACTGATATCACAGCAGTATTTTCACACATATTATACAACAATGTACTTTGTACAACAACACAGTTTCGATATCGAAAATCAACATAGGCACATCTTAGCCGTCCAAGCACTACAGCACACCACACACAAGTGGTATATCATTTTCTGTGCCTAGTCGGTCACGCGACAAAACAAAGCACTCGCAGTGCGCGCCGCAAATCGATAGACCCAAAGCCATCAAGCAAGCAACCGAAGTGAAGTGAGACGTACTGCAGAACGTGTGCATCAGTGGCGCAAGTACTATCAGATTCCTATCCAAAATTATTGGAACATCTCCGATACAGTTGGGTTACTCTTGCCCAAACAAGATTTCGTAATACTTCACTACTGTTTAAAATCTTGTACCACTGACAGCAATCTGATCTACTTTGTATCTATACGAATAGGTTTCAAGGATATAGAAGTAATGTCCCCACAACCGTTGTTGGCTGCTGACCTTGGGGAAAACACAAGTCTGCGAGCCACTAAATTAGAACCTGCAGCATCCCACACGGTATTTATCACACAATTCTTTTTTTGTCGGTAAGAGATTTTCATGTTCATTTCCCTTTCATTACATACATATAAAATGCAGCTCCATCCCGTATTTGATTACTAGGGCTCGGAAATTGAGGAAAAATACTTTTTGTTTCGAGTGTCCGAAGAAGAGGCCAATTTATGTTCATTTTGGGTCATTGTATGCCAGAAAATGGTGGGTTTTATTTGTCCTTTTTTTTTTTTTTTGCCTTTTTTCGGCTTTTTTTTTTTTTTTTTTACTTATTGATCCTTTTTTTTTTTTAGGTCTTAATGGCTTTTTTTTTTGCAACTTCAGCTCTTTCGACTACATTTTTACTGCTATTTTTATAATTCAAAAATCTAACACGAGGTCTCACTTGCTTTAAACATGCACCAATGACATACGTTGATGTGGAGAACGCTGTTTCGGAACGTGCTCTCAGAAAACCGACGAGCCTTTACACCTTAGGATCAGGATGTGACTATTGTGATATACTGCAATGCTAACTTAGGTACGGTTTCCGAAGTCCAAATTATGTAACCCTAGTGTGATTAAGCCAAATATGATTCTATTTACACTAATTTCATATCACCAGAATTTTGTATTTTTGAAATATTACATTCATTAAATATGTAATTGAAACTGAAATTATTAATTTGGATAGGCCTAACCTTTTTAAGTCTCTTCTTGCAGTTTTTAGGTCCTTTTTAGGATATATTTAGGTCTTTTTAGGCAATTTATAGATCAACTTCTGAGCCCTATTGATTACAATTATCATTTGCTCACAATGTTCCTTTTTAAAAAGGGACCTGAGGGTAGTCTGTTCGTGTGCATTCCGCAGACAAAATTAAGCATGCCTATAGTTTTCTCGAAATAAAGTTCGATTACACATAAACAGCCGAGGAATTGTGTCATCAAGATATAAAATATATTTTAAACACATTTTTAATTCATTTATAAATTCCTGGAGACGGTGATCGAAGCAAAATAAATATTTGAAATAACAGTTCATCAAAATTGAAAAATAGTTACGCGTGCACTAGAAACGAGGTACACCGCCCCAGCATATAGCCTATTTAAACCATTGAGAAATTATTAAGACAGTGATTTACAATTCGATGATTAAAATTCATTGTGGCCCCCGTGACTTAGGTACTCAAGGCAGATGATGATGAATCGATACAGTGATCGAAGCGAAGTATTCAAAGTAGTTCACAGAATTGCAAATTAATGTGAAGTATGCTATTATCTGTACATTTCGAACTGGTGGATCAAGGTCACGTACAAACGTACGAAAGCACTAACAACGCACGAGTCACTGAACTGAAAACTGAACTAAGCACTGGTAGTTCCGGCTGTCACAGCTGACTTTAGTTAAGGATAATGGTCCAGGATTGGGGAAGCACACATGGCAAATGCAGTTCATTGCTTGAGCTTGACAGCCAGTTCGAAATGCAAAGATAATAAAAACAGGGTACAATACTCCATCATGTTTTAAAAAGAAACCATTCACGAACTGCGAAAGACAGTTCTGGAAGCAAAAATACTGCAAAATGAAGTAACACATCAAGTAAACAATGCAAACAATGTATCTGAATTTCTAGACCTACACTATAGAGCAGCGGTGACGAAAACTCGAGCTGCAGTGATTTCATGCGACAGACAGCCTATGAAGTAAGGAGACGGAGGAAAGGTACTTGGCATGAAAACTACAACCAGTGGTGGTTCCTACACTAAAATCTTGATCAATCCCGCGGATAAAAATCTCAAGCTTTGCTATATCAGTAATGAATGTCACTGCTGCCGTCAAGAGCCAGTGAATAATACAGGAATTTGCTGAATTCTTCTCTCGATACTTAGTCGAGAAATTCGTAGTTTTTCAAAATTAAAAACTTCTTCTGAACAAGTTATTTAAGCTATTTTAACCATTACTCTTTTGAGAAATTCCACTCTATTGAAAGGCTTTAGAGCACGAGATACTTCAAACCCCATTAGGTAGCTGACTTCCTTACATTTATTTATGTCGTCTTTCTCTACCTGGTTATGACTTAAGACTTATGTCAATTTCTGACGTTTAAAAGTTCATTGGCAAAATTTTTCTACAATATTATTACTAAATGAATAGCTAATAAATAGTTACCCTAGTCTAAAGATTAAGAAGATTAAAATTGACATAAAACCTAATAATTTTATCCTTCTAGGGAGAAGGTCTAAAAATATCAATATCCATAAACGTACAGAAGAATTATAGAAACATATACTTAGCGGTCAATAATAATAATAATAATAATAATAATAATAATAATAATAATACATTATTCAGCGTGGCAATTAATGTTTCTATATACTCCTAATTGAACCGTTGAACAAAGTAGGCTAAACATATTTCTCCGACAGAACAAAAAAGTTCTACTCATTTTTTACGAAAACAACTCTTACTGCTTGCAGAGACAGTTTGTAGAGCGACATGATACCGCCTCTGCTTGCCTTCAGTACTTGAATGAAACACACAGCAATGTACAGAAAACTACTCGTGCCCATTTGAATGTCTGTTATTGGACGATGTAATCACGACACCCGCTTTGGTCACCGCTGCTACAAAACTAATGAAAACAAACTGAAAGACAATTTCAAAGAAAATAATGAAAGTAGCAAAGCTCGATCGCATCAAACGTCAGACTATAGACGGCAATGTGAAATACAGGAGATACGGAAATGGATTTCATGAAGGGAGGAATGGAATGCACGTGTACCAAAATGGCCGCTAACAGATACCAAGAATAGCAGCTGACAAAATATCCTATCGGAAACACGAGCCCTGGATGGAGAGACGCATTTTGATAAGACAGGCTAGCAGCCTAACAAAAGCAGCAGCAGCAGTAATAGAGGAATAAGTAATACGGAAAACTGAGCACATCACTCGGAACTCCTGCAAAGTCTCACGAAGTACTAAAACGAACATACGTTTAGTGTATGTTTAATTGCTTTTCAATTCTACCAATGACTGTACATGGCCTGCTATCGAATCACTCATTTCTTGGCTTCCTAATAATGTAACACCGCAGTGTGTTTTGCCGGCTAAAAAACAGTTGCAGTATGAAAGTGGCATTTCGCATTAATTTCCGAAACGTTCTGGTTCACTCTGCAAAGCTGCGTATATCGCACGCACATGCAAACACGCGCAAATGACATGGTGAGTGTTAACTCTGGAAAAGATGCGGGCTCGTGCAGCCAGCCGGAGCCACCTGACTGGAGGTGAGATAAGGCGACCCGCGGTTTTGTTACACATTGACAATTAAAACTCAACCCAACGACTCTTAAAAACTGGCAATCGTAAAAAGTTAGCCAAGTCACAGCTTTAAAGCACCGCATTTTGCCGTTTTACGGCACTCCAGTCACCGAAAATATATTAAACACGACCGAATTCTATGCCGTAATGGTCGTTGGCCGTTCCTATAAATAATATTTTACGTGTCAGAGCATTGATGGGCTTGTGCTGCAATTTACGGCCAGGGATGACCAAACCTTCAGCGTAAAATGGTACAATTATTTTACGCATGCCATATCGAAACTCGAGCCGGCAGATGTTACGAGTCTATTATAACAATACTAGAAAACATGGCGTCTAGTGACTTAAGTGCAACAGCCTTCCTGCCAGTATAACAATTTAACTTTGCACAAACTAAATGAATATCTTAATACAGTATCAGAAGACCGAAACGTAGTAATTGCTGGGGATCTAAACCTCCCGAAAATTAACTGGAACGGGATTTCAGGTACAAATCAGATGCACAGACCCTTGTTAATGAATTGATCTGGCGTAAAGATTTCACGCAGGTAGTAAATGGTCCGACGCGTGACAATGCCCTCTTAGATGTTTACCTACTAAGACCTGTCTCTCTCTTTGTCAACTCTGAAAGTCTTCATAAAATAAGTGATCACAATAGCGTCTTATTAGAAATCTTATGGGAAAACACAGTAAATCCGAGGTCAAGTCCAGTGTCTGTCTGGAATTTTAACAAAACCGATGTCCATGAATTACAAACGTTTCTACGACAAAAGCATGATGACTTTCTAAGGACTGAAGGAAATATGGAAAATGTGTGGCATAAATTTAAGTGTATAATTTTCGAGGCATTAGTAAAATGTGTACCTTCTAAAATAATTAAGAAAAATCCGGACCCAGAATATTACACTAATTATATTCGCTACTTAAAGAAAAAGACAAGGCGCGCATTTAGCAAACGTAAACGGAGCCATGAGCATTGGGAAAAATATGTTGAATTAATTAAGAAACTTGAGTGTGAAAAAAGGTTAGCTCAGGAAAATTTTCTAAAAACTATTTTAAAAGAAGATGAAAGTAACAACTGGAGACAGTTTTATAATTATGTACGCAGGAGAAAAGGGAAAAATGAAGGAGTAGTGCTTTTACGAAATCAGAACGGAGAAAATATAACTGATGACAAAGAAAAGGCCGACTTATTAAATTCCTATTTCATTTCGGTTTTCAATAATAATAATAATAATAATAATAATAATCCCGCTGATAGGAGTGGTTGTGTCACAGACCGTGAATGTGAACCAAATTCGACTTTCAAAATAACTTCCAAAGGGGTTAGAGAGAGAATAACGAAATTAAAAAATCGGAAGTCTCGAGGACCAGATAGTATTGCTACAGAGATTCTTAAATTAGGTTCCGAGGCCATAATTCCATACTTAATGCGTATATTTCATGTTTCCATAAACAATGCAGCTATTCCATGTGACTGGAAATCAGCTATAGTGGTACCCATACATAAAGGTTGAAATAAATTAGATGTCGGAAACTACAGACCGATTAGCCTTACATCTGTCGTATGTAAAGTCATGGAGCATTTGATATCGGATTATATTCGTCATGTTCTAAATGCGAAAGACTGGTTTTACAACCGCCAGCATGGTTTTAGGGAAGGCTTCTCATGTGATAGTCAAATTACGTCGCTGGTTCAGGATCTAGCTGAAGAGGTAGATAGAGGCGGAAGAATCGATGCAGTTGTGATTGACTTTTCGAAAGCATTTGATTTGGTGCCACATGACATATTAATAGATAAGTTAAGTAGGCTAGGAATAGATAAAAGAGTGGTGCTATGGATCCAAGAATTCTTAAAAGGTAGAACCCAGAGAGTTAGAGTAGGTCATGAAATATCGGAAATTGGAAATATAAGTTCAGGGGTGCCACAGGGCAGCGTTCTGGGTCCATTACTCTTTATAATATACGTAAATGACCTATGCCAGGATATTACATCAAATGTGAGGCTATTTGCAGACGACTGCATTATCTATAGAAAGATTAGAAATAATTCAGATGTAGATGCTATTCAAACAGACTTGAATGAAATTTATAACTGGGCGTTAAAGCATAGGATGAAAATAAATGGTTCTAAAAGTAAATCTATAACATTTTGTAAATCCCGAGAGGAAACTAGTCTTAATTACGAATTCGGTGGTGTTGTAATTCCGCAAGAACAATGTTGTAAATACCTAGGAGTGTATTTAAACTCCAAACTTTCTTGGGGAGAGCATGTTGATAATGTTACAGGCAAAGCATGGAGGGCACTTCACTTTATTATGAGAATCTTGAGAAAGGCTAGCCCCAAATCGAGGGAAATAGCATATCTAACATTAGTGCGAACGTTAATGGAATACGGAACTACATGTTGGGATCCCTATAGAATATATCAGATAAATTCCTTAGAAAGAATCCAGTATAGGGCAGCTAAATTTGTTAAAGGTAAAAGAGAAGATGGGAACGATACGATAAAAGAACTTAAATGGGAAACTTTGGAAAACAGACGTAGGAAAACTAGAATAACATCATTGTATAGAGCACATCTAGGTCAGAAAGCATGGGTAGACATAACGGCTCGGTTAGAAAAGCCAACGTACTATGGTAGGAACGATCATGATTTTAAAATCAAATGTAGGAAACAGAAAACGGATGTAGGTAAATTCTCATTTTTAAATAGAACTATAAATGATTGGAATTACCTACCTGCAGCGGTCTTTGAGGGCTGTCCTTCCTTAAGGAGATTCAAGAATAATTTAAAGAGTTGTGTATAAAGTGAAAATTAAAATTGAGGTGACATTCAACATTTAATTTTTTAAGGCGGCATGTATTTATCTAGCCTGACGAGTTTACTTCCTTGGTTTGAATTGTAAATTATTTAAAAATAGCGTGTAAGAGGGCCTTAGACTAGAAATGTTTAGTTTAAATGTAGTTCTGTTTATAAGTATGCATAAGAATGCAATTATTTGACTTATTTGAACTGTTGTATCAGTGAAGCGAGGTGAGTCAGTGAAGTTATGGTTTTACAGTGCAGTGAACAGTTCCGATCAGTGATAATTTATAGCGTCAATGAAATGTGTTCTATAGTGTCAGTGAAATGTGTTACAGAGTGTCAGTGAAATGTGTGCTAAAGTGTCAGTGAAATGCGTCATAGTGCCACTACAGGGAATGAGATGAGAGTAAAGTGAAAGACTATTGAAAATTATGTAGGACCTATACATAATTATGTAGGTTGTGTTGTAAAATTAGGTGTTTTATTTTATATGTATTGTGTATTCTTATTGTATTGTGTGTAAAATTGTATATGTGTTGTAAATTTTATTATGTATTGTAAATTTTATTGTGTATTGCTTATCATTTTAACTGTGTATTGTTAATATTGTATATACCACTGCCACCGGGTGCTTGCCCACTTGCAGTGTAAATAAATACATACATAATGAAAACCCGCTACTTTGGACTAGTTCGGAATTCGCGATTATTCGGAGAGCTTTTTCTTTTACACATAGCACTTGCGGGTTAATATACCACACTGAAAGTAGAAGCGAATGCAAAGAGTGAACCATTGTTGTGAATAAATTAGAATTATCCAACATGACAATGGCTAAATGATACCTCGTATCTGTGAATTAGCAGGTGAATCAGAAATCTGTACTAAAAAACTAATTTATCTCAAAATAGATCAACGTTTTATATACGTTTCTGCTTTACAAGATCTTCTACTCGATGATAAAATATTAGTTAACTGCGTCCAATCTTGCGAACATAATAATAATAATAATAATAATAATAATAATAATAATAATAATAATAATAACGAAGTTATTCTAAACAATGAAGTAGTTAAAATATGAGTAATGACCATTTTTGTAGATACGAGATGTCACCTCTTAGCTATCGATAAAATTCATTTAGATGCGTTAACAAACTGAATTTGTGTGAATTATAAACCAAACTCATTCCTTAGTTTAATTAATGTTTGTGTTGTTAACGCCAGTTGCAGTATTACTTCTTCCTGTGCAGTAACTGACTTGGACTAAATAACTGTAAACACACTTCTTTAAATTAATGTTTTGTATCCCATATTTTTGTAAACTAGAATGATTAAACACTAAGTTAGTAATTAAATAACTTTTTCCATACCGAAATAATTCTCTTTCGGTAAATTCTCTATAAAACAGACTTTCACTAATTCATACTAAATTTTCCCACATTTAGACCGAATTTAGTGACGTTCTACTGTATTCTCTTTTTAACCCCACATCAAAAATATACATTATTCTAAGAAGTGTGTATCTCGTACATAAAACTACCGTATCTAGAAAACAAAATGTTCTTACATAGTGTTTCCCAATTTTTTATTCTCTGTAGAATTTAAAAAATGTTGCGAAGTAACAGAACTATTGAGAAGTTATAATAAAATATACATTTATCAGTTCATATGAACATTTACATTAATTACTTATCGTATTGGAAGGAAGTATTAAACGTTCACAATATTCATAAAAATTTACCAATCCTACTCCACGCAAGGAAACTATCAGATTTCTTAAAAAATTGCACTAAAATAACTTAATTAAATACATGGTAACTAATTTTAGAAATAGGCCTATTGCCGGCTTTTCTAAATTTAAAAAGTACAGTAGTACAGTCTATTCTACGTATGTCTCTGGGAATACATTAATTTGAAGAGCTTCAAAGAAACCTCATTAAGTCAATGATCAACAATACGCTGGATCACGATCCTACAAATTATAAATTATAAAATTGAAATGTATTATTTAAATAAACCAACACTTATACTCAACAACAGTTATACACTCAGTTACAACCCAAGCATCACCAGTGGTCTATGGTTGTACCATAAATTGCATAGTCAATAGTAATATTTGTTCAGACAGTAAAAAAGATAAATGCTAGTTCTGAAACTTCAGCAGAAATATTAGAGTGGGTAAGATAACATGCTTCTTGTATTACTAGGATATGTAAAAACCCTATTCTACACTCTTGAATTTTCACGTCACACGTCACAAATTCACGAAGCAAAACTAACAGCA
The DNA here is from genome assembly GCF_040183065.1 of Periplaneta americana. Taxonomy (NCBI): domain Eukaryota; kingdom Metazoa; phylum Arthropoda; class Insecta; order Blattodea; family Blattidae; genus Periplaneta; species Periplaneta americana. The sequence continues at coordinate 60,702,300 of NC_091131.1, read as the reverse complement.
TTTCCTAGAAAAAACTTGCTCCCCATGTCATTTTCGTCTAACACAAATTCCATCTGGATGAACAGATTTAAATTCCGGCCATCGAAAACCAACGATATGAATGTTCGACTTGCACTTACAGGAGTGTTGTATATACAGTATACAGTGGGCGAGGTAGTATAACTATAAAGAAAAAGTCAATACTCTGCGGCAATACACCAACCAAAACATTTTACAGCATCTATCGGGAAGTGAACCACGATTCCCTTAACAAAAAGTCGTCAGTGACAGAGCTACAACTGAGTCTCTATTTGACTGGAATTGGCTTGAAATCGCAAGCGCATGTAATTAGCGAGGGACCCACCTGTAATGCGTTCTTTGTACCAGGCTTTTATGGCGCACAAAGGAATTTAATCCAAATGCAATCCGTTCCTCTTCTCCAAGAAAGGTGAGCTTCAACAAAACCACGTGACATCTATAGGCGATATAAATGGCCTCGCAACATGGCCCGCCGCGCAGCGTCTTTGCGCAAGAGTGACACAATGTCTTTCAGAGACGTTCAGGCCCTGGTAAGTTCTGGTTGAAAATCCTTGTACGTACAATACATAACTGCTGTGCGATTATATACAGTGTTATGTGCTCAACCCATTCAACAGGGTGTATAATACGCCTATTTGGGCTGCAGTGCTTAAGCAACGATTCCGTCAGTCCCTGTAATGACGTGCCACACGCTATTATTTAGCGACCGGTCTTATTCAGTGAAGTGTTGACACGTGGAATCAAAGATGTTAAAGAAAACCTGTTTTACAGTATTTTTGTCTACAACCAATCTCACACAACAAAGCCTAAGAGGGAATCCAAATTCGTAAACGGATGTCGACGCCTGAGCAAGCTTTTGCGATCCAACTTACATGTAGCTTATGTCCTCTCTTCAGATCGTCTCCCCTTTCCGAATTGCGTGAAGTTTCTTCACTGCAATTTCTAAAACAAGTCAAGAGGTCATCTTCTTCTTTCTCTCCTGATTTAAGAATGTGGCACTCGGACACAAATGGCCCATCGTGCACCCCATGAGCTGGAAATCAACCCAGAAGACCTCAATGTGACACCAGCCTTGCGATGCTAAGGTCAAGGGGCCACTCGCCTAGATGTGGCCAATAGATCACTCGCATTGGAACAGTATTAGATCAGGTACGAGAACTCTTGATAGAAAGTGAAACTGCGCGTATTTAAGATATTTCTAACCGCACTGATTTTGTCACTTGTTCTTGTTGCCTGAGTGGCAGTATGACAAATTGCAAGCCAAGAGGTCTACATTAACATTTACATGCATAAACGCAAGCTTCGCCTAAAAAGAAAGCAGAGGCTTGCAAACGGGCAGATGTACAATTACACGGAAATGTGCTGAATTACGGTACAGTAAAGCGATATCGGCGGCGAAACACGATGGCCATAAGACGATGGGAATGTCATAATCGTTGAGAAAACGTACTTGAGGTGGGGAGCGAAATCACTAAGAAAATTATACCATCATGACAACTAATAACTGAAAGTGGCATGATCATACCACATAACTTTAAACCACAATGAAAGCATGCTCAAAACTCAGTAATTATGAACTGCGATCCAAGTAATAACGTTCTCAGCGGTTTCATCCAAATTTGTGCTGTCCCAAGTTTCCACACGTGTGCTATGATGATCCCTGAAGCTCATGAACTCGAAGGTTTCTGGCCAAATGAGAAATTTTTTTCTGTGTGTATGTACAGTGAAACCTCTCATTTATGGACATCGAAGAGATGTAACAAACTGTCCGCATCTGGGAGGTGTCCTTTATTGGGAGGGAGGCTTCCCAATCTAAGAGTAAATTTATAATATGCATTATGTATCCCTTCACGCTTTATATCAAATGTATTACTGTAGTTTATTTCTAAATAGTCTACTGTACTACAGTAAATTCTTTGCAAATTTGAACTACAGTAGATAAGACCGTGTGTACTGTGCCATGCAATTTTATTCTAGGTCTACAGTTATGCAGGACTGTCATTTACAGTTTTCAAATTAATCTTTACGTTCAGGTGCCATGTCTCTCGAAACAGTACAACAGATTGAAGTGAAGAGAATAATCCTATTAACCCTATCAAGTGTTGAATACAATTTCATGATCGCGGAAACCTTGGACCCATCAGACATGAAATTTTATGACTTTATCCACAACTTCCAGCTAACAGGGTGTAGCCGGCTGGGCTAGTGGTAACCTACGAGACCCTTATTGTCTTCTTTCATGTTAAAGAATTTCTGTACAGTTCTCAAAACTAAATTTTCCATTTTTGTAACACATTAATTAGGTCTTGAAATTCAAGTTCTGTCCGCAGTCAGGAGGTAAAGCAAGCTTTAGAACTGTCAAACAGCTAGCCGTGTCCGTGTCTGAGTGTGTCCGTAAACGAGAGTTACATGTATCATTATTTCTATATTATTTCAGTTCGGACAAATATCTTTCCGTATATAAGGAGTGTCCATAAGGAGAGGTTTCACTGCATCCATATGAACCATTACTCGCCATCATTTCAACTTCGAAAATGCTATTTTTAAATAACAGACAAATTAGTATCGCAACCATTGTTCCCCCCCCCCATTTCATTTAATACATTGTATCCAGTTTCAAGTTGTTTCTCTTCTCGCAAGGATTAATTCTCGTGCATCAACAACTAATTTCGATAAAGATTTTCTACTGTGCTGGAAGCTTTAGAGCAATGATTCACTCATAGCAAGTTATTTGTACGACATGTGCTTCTAGATCCCTTGGGTCCGTGCTGCGCTCAAGCTTCCTCTCGCCGTATTGAAAGCCTCGGCGTGTTGTGTAGCTTCGCCGGTTCACAACATTTGTCACCCGGCACGAACCAAGAATATTCCAACGGTGGCAGCAGGAAGTTAGCTACATGTAATATCGCTCAGATATTGTTGCGAGTCATCTCGTTGCTAAGTTAAGATTGATGATCTCGGCAGGCGGCACATTGCGAGTTCCCAGCCCGTTCTGTGGTTCCGCCGCGACACCATGCAAGTGGTTTCAATGCTAACTGAATACTTCCCTTTGTGCTATTCCGCATGGATAGCCAGCCCACTTCATCTGTTGCAGTTCCTTTGTTTTTCTCCTCTTAATTCTGATAAATCCCCTGATTGAGGCTCTGGCTGATATGTACATCTCACTTGACGATGTGTGACAGAGAAAGAACAATTGTTTGTACGCGTCTGAAGTCTAACTAGTGTAATATGTAGCTAATCGGCGACGTATGCAATGGAGGGGGAAAGGAACTGGCCACCCTACCCCATTATCTCCTGGCCTGGTTGCCTTAAAGTGATGCTTTCTTGGTATCACTTGTGAGGTTCACACCTGTCTTCGGACAGTTGGCTGAACAACAATTCTGATCAAGTGAAACGTATTTAGTCAAAAACTAGACATACAATTTCTTAGTAAAGTTGATGTCAATAAGCCTGTTCACTGGCTGCATTGAGGAAAGAGACGGGATCGCAAAAAAGACGGGAAACTTCTACATGCCACATGTCATATATGCATGTACGTAATGCTGACGTATGTACGTATACGTACGTATTTATGCATGTTACGTGTATGTTTATATATGCACTGGTTCTGCTACGTGTGCATGTAGCTATATAAAAATACATACTATTCCCGATGGAGAGAATTACAGAGAACTTAACGTGTAACTCAGTACGAGGAATGTTTTAACACAAAGAGTTCACATTTTACTAAGAAAAAAATGTGCTGGCGGCATACAATCGCGATCTAGCAAAATCTGACCATTTTTCTTCTATGTCATTTTAAAGAACGTGTTTGCAGCAAAACTTTTGACAGACTGAAAACCACGGTTGTGGGCTTACTCCCTTGTTGCTTGTTGGAAAGCTCAACTATTAGTGTAGTCAACTTTCAGAGTACAAGGTCATAATATAGTGACATGTTACGAGGTAAAAGAAACCTAAAATATCTAAGCAGGCGTAAAAAAAATCACCAAAGTGAAGGCGACCAGAATTAAAATTTCTTGGACTAGGCCTACACCTACTTCAAGGATTCTGGCTGATATGTACATCTATTATCAAGCAGTACATTTCACTTTACGATGTCAGAGAAAGAACAATTTTATATACAACTGAAATCTGATTAGTGTAATGTTACTAGTCAGCGATGTGTGTAATGGAGGGGTGAGAGGAACTGGCCATCCTACCCCATTATCTCCTGGCTTGGTTGCCTCATAGGTGATGTATTGGTGTCATTTATGAAGTTCAAACCTGTCTTCGGGCAGTTAACTAAACAAAACACTTCAAAGTTGAGGTTATGCGAGATGCTGGTAACTTCAAGCACAAAAAGTGTTAATTATAGGCCTATAATCATAGATATTTTAAATAGAAATCTAGACGAACAAATTGAACTTCCGACAAGAAATTCTGGGCATACGAGGAGATACTGAGAAGCCGGAACTATCATCTGCCTAGACCGTAACTCATAAAACTGTCATTGGCGCACTTCGCAACTCAACAGAAATCTGAGTACAAGGTCTGGAGCAAACCTGGAGAGCGGGATTACAGATGAGGAGGCGAGACCTGGCATGTGAGCTGTGCGATAAAGGAAAGAATGGGCTATCAGAGAGTTTGTTTCATGAAGGTTAATACTAGATGAATCTACAGACACGGAAGTTCATCTCACAAACTATCTTCTCCCTCCAATTCCCATTGGTGGTACAGGCACGGCACATGGTAAGGACACAGGACAAACTTGCCTCCTCTACTGTACCAGTCTTCAACGCAAGCATCGCTCGACGCTACGCCGTTGATATGGACTCGTGTTCTGATTTTATTAGGAGCGGAGTGGGTTGTAACTTTTGTTCCCCGCACCAGTAAACCATTTACACGCATTGTTGTAGGGAAACACCACAGCGCCTGGAGGCCGCGTTACCTCCCGTGCACTGCCGCACGGCGGTTAGCCGCACTGCAAGGGGTCGACATGAGGTCCGAATGCAGCAATGACCCAAGTCCACAAGAATTTTTATGTCGTATAAAGTAGAGTCCGGCAGTACACAATCTCCTAGACGGTTCTCCTAGAAGAGTTTCAGTATTATTTTTATTTAATTCAACCTCAATCCTGTCATATTTTAAAATAAGATTTTGTACAATTTCAGCGCTGCAGACAGCGTTGGCGCGATGACTGCAGTTCACAGAAACAAATTGATACCACTATCCAATAGCCGATGTATTACCTCATGAAAATTACACATGTACCTTACAAATAAGAAATACAAATCTTCGTACTACTCCAGAGGTTGGCAAGTACTTTAATATTCACGTGTCGTTATTGTTCCAGAACGCGGCGTCTATAATAATGGTCGCAAACAGTAATGTATAATAATAATAATAATAATAATAATAATAATAATAATAATGTTACACATTACACATGTCCCTTACAAATAAGAAATACAAATCTTCTTACCACTAAAGGCAATAATATTTACGTATTGTTATTTATTGTTCCAGAATGCTATAATAATGGTTGCAAACAGTGATGTAAATTATTATTATTATTAATTATTATTATTATTATTATTATTATTATATGAACCAAATAATTAAAGAGTGGAAGCAAACTCGCCATGGTTATATACAAATTAACAGACACCTTAAATTGGATTCAATTCTCTTTGCAGATGATTTGGTATTATTAGCACTTTCAGAAGACGACCTCCAAAGGTCAATATAATTTGCAGCAAGTAGCAGCCACGTACAATATGGACATTTCAACAGATAAAACAAAAATTATGGCATTCTGTGGGAAATACCCAAATACAAAGTAAAATTTGTCTCGATAATAAAATATTAGAAAGATGTAATAGTTTCTCATATTTAGGTTACAATCTTTCCATTTTTGAAGAATTGGACATATCACAGAAAATTAATAAATACACAAGAGCTATGGGCATTATAAATAGTGTGATGAAACCATCCTTGGTTCAATAGTGTGATGAAACCATCCTTGGTTCAGAAACACACCCGCATGTACGTCTCTACAACACATTGGCACGACCGATGCTCAGCTATGGCAGCGAAACATGGACACTGAGTAAAGCAGATAAAAGCAGAATAACGGCTTGTGAAATATGATTCATGCGAAGAACAGCGGGCTATACTAAATGGGATCTGGAAAGAAATTGTGAAATTTTAAAGGAACTAAAAACTCGACCAGTTTTAGATTACAATCTAATTGGCAACATCATTTGGAAAGAATGAGTAATAGTAAGACTCCCAAAGGCAATTTATAATCACGTGGCCAAAGATCTGTGGGTCATCCTGCTAAGAGATGGCGTGAAAATTTTATGTGAGACCGTAACAGGCCTTGTGGCCCATCACTTGTCAGGCAGAAGAAGAAGAAGATGATGATATTATTATTATTATTATTATTCCACAATGTGTTGTCATAACTACCAGGACGTGATATCCAAAATGCAGGGTCGATCGTAATAATAATTTAAGAAAGAAATGCTTATAGGAAGGAATGGAGTGTTTTAATTTCTACAAAGAAGTAACTGTCGTCAAGGGTACTGAATAACAACCTGGATGGTTTCGCTGTACGACAGGCATACGGGCAGTTTTCACCGTGCATCTATCTGACAATTACATATGACACATTATTCTTCTGAGCGTATCAGTATTGGAGTGTCTGGCGAAAGGCTGACACGTCAACAGCTAATATAGACCGCATCCTACCAATCTCACTTCGCATACGAAAAAATGAGATTACCGCGAACCGCTCGGTTTATGACTAATACACAGATTTCTATCAGTACGAGAGTGCAAACGTCGGCAAGGACGTGTTTGGAATTTATTTAGCCAATACATGTACCAACCGCATCGATTCACTGTCAAGTAACTTCCTCCTGCATTTTTATGATTACAACCACCTTCTTCTTTGACGTAAAATGGGATATGATTTAAAACCGGTTGGCCATTAACGAGATGTGATACGATGCTGCCAAGTCAGCACTCATTTGCATGCCGCTTTTGCTCGTTGCGGCTCGGGCACGCGAATCTGGCCGCCTCGCCCCTCGGTAAACAATAGAGGTAGCAGCAAGCATTGTAAACGCTATGCGCTGACCCACGCGCAGACAACAATACACAGAAAGAAGCGGCTTGATTCTCAAAGTCAGGCATTCTAACTTTCTAGAACGCTATAATCACATTTGCAAAAGGACATGAAGATTAAAAACTGACACTTTTTTTTAAATCAAACTTATGAATAAGCTGGAGGCAAATTTCAGTGAACAAAATCGAAAGTCCGGTCTGAGAAATATCTTGTAGTGGCCCTCAACTGACCACGACAGAATACTAGAAAATAACTATCTAACTGGACGATTAATTGACTATTTAAAATATGATTATAGATTTCCTCCAACTACATTCCAAGTAGACCTACCCACATTATAACGTTTGCACCAATCACTCCTGGTTCAACAGTTTATTCCCTATAGATTCGTGTAATGTACAGAATGATCAAGAAATGCCGTCGCATTATTCGAATAGACAACCCAATCGCGCCCTCAAGAATGGGTGCAATGCTCGTTTAACGACTTTTAACACTTAACTAATATAGTGAGTAGGCCTACATGCTTCAGTTACTTCATACAGGTAGGCGTTCGTTAACATCAGAACATATACCAAAAATATTACAGTAAACATAAAAGAAAATAAACTGACTATAACTCTCATCACCCTACACACTCCTTAAAAATGCACATAACATTACACGTGAGTCATGCGAGTACGCATACTATACTGTAACTTTGAAGAAATGAAATACGTTTCTGGAACATGCTGCACATGATTATTTAATTGACAGAATGTGTAGCCTATCTCTCTGTATAGTATTATGATTTTTTACGCTTGTCCACATCGGAATTTTCGTCACTGATTTTTCGTCACCCGTTGATTTCGTCACATATTACATTTTCTCACCGATTCAATTTTGTCGCCACCATATTTTGTCAATAAATCACTTTTGTCACCGCCATATTTTGTCACCAATTTAACTTCATCACTATTCGCCACAACAATTTTTGGCCCCTTCGTATCGCGTCCCTTCATGATACCTATATAAATTGATACGTATTAAAACAGAGGGACTATCAGGAGAATAACTTGAAGAAAGCGCCGAACTAAGAAGCCAGTTTCATTCCTTGGTTGCATTGGCCTTTGTACCAGAGTGTGCATGCCTTCGATATTCTCCAAGAAAATGTTATGAACTAACCCCAATCTTCGATTACTTTGAGGATAATTATGTCGTGGATCGTCGTACCAGGGAAAAACCTGCCCAGAACTTACTTGCGAAGCGTGACATAGACATCTCAATACTTTAATGGACAAAGCACAGCCCTCCATTTACTATATCCTTCAGTTGCTATAGAAAGAAACTGCAAGGATACATCAGGGCATTGAGAAATTATAAGCAGGTCAGTCTCCATCCAGAAAAAAGAAGAAATACACATCCTCAGTTCACAGAATTGCACGAATTGTCGATAGGCATGAAGGACATAAAACAGAAGATAACATCTAGTAGGTCACAACTTCAGTGGAAATTTTGGTTGAAGCTCCATAAAAACAATGAATGTATGCAACTTCAAAATCCATTTTAATACAGACAATTAAAGTAATTATACAGTGATGGTCTTGAGCTCATAATAAGAACAGCCTAAATATAATTTTCTGTATTATTTTGGTGACGAAATCCCCTCAGCATCCAATAAAATGATGACAAAATGTAGATGACGAAATATCTTCGGTGACAAAATCTCCTCAATGACAAAAAACATGACAAAATGTATTTGATGACCAAAAAGCTAATGACAAAAAATAGGTAACAAACTATAACGGTGACGAAATTTCCAGTTACGAAATGCCCTAGACCCGAAAGATGGTTGAGTGTTTTCTAGGAAAACTGCCGTTCGCCTTTCACCATTCCTCCTTTTCTACACAACCAAGTTATCGCTGTGGTAGAAATACAAAATATTGCATCGTTATAAACAGGGCGGGGATTTTCATAACCTAAAAATATATTTAAAACAAGCTATAAACTGACAGAAAAAGACTAACAAAATGGCCTGAAAACTTGAAAAAAAAATTACACAAAAATCTGCAAAAAAATTTACTCATTTCAATATTGTAAAAACGAACGTTGCCCACAATACAATGATGTAAAAACAATTATTGACATTTGCAATTCATACAAACAAAATAACTTAATATATGTATACTGTATTATCAGCTTATGCAATCCTTAAAAGTCGAAAATGCTTTAAAAGAAAAGGAAACATTGAACTATGTAGTTCTTTCTCAGTGCAGACTCGTCCGGAATAAAATGGTCGGAATGCCGTTACAGAAAATCTCTTAATTTCCTAATTTGCAAAGAAAGCGTAACTTCACTCAATTCTGTAAAATTTTGAGGACATGTCTTTGCTTGTGGATGCGTTTTACAAGAGTAATATGTGAGAAGTTTTCTTTTTATCGATATTCTGGATACCAGTAAATGTTCACCGAATAGACATCTTGTTCAACGGTAATTGTTTTCTCTGCTCCCAGCATTCACTCCACATAAAACTATCTTGCAGAAAAGAATTTCACCATCTGTAGAAAAAATATCCTCTCCGAATTCAGAAATAATTTGTCTCAAATGAGTACCCTTAGATGGATGACTATCTTTGACATTCTAAACACATTTCAAATGAATATTATGCACGCGAGGATTAATATTCCCATAGAAGCACTTTCAACTAGACTGAAATATGAATTTTAATTGTACCATTGTACCTACCTGGTCTAGTAGCTGCCCGTTACACCTACAAAAAGATCCGCTCAATGACAATAGCTACCCATTCCGCTCAATCACAATAGCTACCCATTCCAAATTAGTTCACAGGAATGTGAATTTCCAAAGAATATAGGTAAAGAATGTACATAGTTACTCTTATTTCTCAATATAACTGAGCGAAACTTCTGATGTTTGAGTATTGATGCTTTTCATAGATCCCATAAATATTAAAATATGTTACGCAAATGCATGAAAATGACGTAACATTTTAAAAATGACACAAATAATAAACAGCCTAAATTACCGGTATGGCATAGTTGCGCTCCGCGGTCAATTGGGAGGCCTAGGCATGGCATAATTGCGCTCCGAAGAAACCAGGTAGCAGAAGGGACATAGCATAGTTGCGCCTCGATGGACATAGTACATACGAAAGTGATTGTCATAATATAAACAAATTACTTACAAATATTACAGTGATAACTGCATTGAAATCAGGTAGGCTTAGCATATGATCAATTTTACTATTTAAAATAACACTTTTTTTTATCGACCACACACAATAAATTAACTGTATTTTTTTGTTTCTACATCGATATCTTAACCCTACGGTACAGGGTTTCGAAAATTGAAACTTAGAACCATTGTGAATTATAAACTCTTTATCCTTTTCACTAAACTTAACATTCATTTTAAATTAACCTCACTATACGCCACATACGGTGTGAAAATCGTTAATAAAATGTCAAAGACTGCTAAGCCCCCATATTCCAACGGCTCACTCATTTGAATATGTCAGTTAATAAAGTACTGCCAACTTCATGGTGTTCATTTTAACGGTATCGATAATGAATATTAAATCGCATAAGAAATCAATAAGGTTGGTTGATTACAAGGCTCGAATTTCCTTAGCGTCTTTTTCTCTACCTATTTCATCGGGGCGCAACTATGCCATCCCCTTTTCTCTACTTGATGGGAACGGGGCGCAACTATACCCACAAAACAGGGACCCTTTTTTATTTGCTGCATTTTATCTGACCGTGGGGCGCAACTATGCCCTGCCCTAAATTACAACAACAAAAATCTAATAAATAGGTATTTCTATAAACTCGGTGCCATGATCAGGAGTTATGCACAAATTACCGATGTCTATGACATATCAAAAGATGTCGTCAGAATCCGGGTCCTAGTTATACAGGGACATCATTTTATTTTTACTAACATTTTTAATATTAACCTGTTTATACCTTTAGAGAACCGGAAACACCGTTTGCTCACCCCTCCAAGACTGGAGTTCGATGATACTGGCGTAAAACACAAATCACTCTACTAGGTATAGGAAGGAAGAAAAGTAGTTCATCCATTTACGTAAACTAGGAAATATCGCGATTTTGATTTTGATAATTTTCATTAGGTTTTTCTTTAATCAAAGTACAGTACTGTATTAAGAATAAGTGTTTTTACTCACGAAGTGAGTTATCCATGCGAACGTATTCATTATGTAGTGTATATTATACTGTCTACAGCACATATGAATATTTAAACACAATTTTGAAAATGGTGGCCGTTCATTTCGATACAGGCTTCAGTTCTTTTGTGCATATTATCGCACTATAGACTATTGCATCTAATTCCAATTGCCAGTTTCGTCCTTCGTACTAGTAACTCATGTTGAAATAATTCTGTACCTACTCTACGTACTGTAAATTCAATCTTCACTTCTGCCCGACCCGAAAATATAAAATTACTCGGACATGCTATCTACTGTCCGTCCAAGTGGTTATGCCGCAGGATTGTAGAAAGCGAGGAAATCACGTGACAGTTAATTACTTAACGAGGCCCTTTTATTTAAGTTAAATTAAACAGCTGTATAATATTACGTAAACTTCCAATTCCTAAGAGAAATTAATGTTTTCAGAAAAGAGCTAAGACAGCCCAGCTATTACAGAGGGGCGAGCAGAAGCAGGTGGGGGGAAATCGGGATGCGACGTAGGCAAACGGACAGTACCTGTGCGAAAATATGATTCAATATTGAAAGCTCTTTCGTCACTGGAAAACGCGAACATATTTCTGGAACGTACTATACTCAGTAACTCAGTACTGCTTACTATCTGCGGTCTTGGTTCTGTGTGGAGTTGGAACTTCCTTAGTAGAAGGGGTGGGAGTGAAGTACATTCAAAAACTCAGGTACAATAAAAATTGAAGTAAAAATAAAATGATGTCCCTGTACATGTAAAATTATACTTGGAATAATTTAACATGGAAATACCTGGAGTTTGGGGCAACGCCTGAGTGTATACGGCACCATACAAGGAAGCAGAAACTGAACACTTAACAGAATCCCTGCTTTGGATTAGTCGCATTACGAGGAGACAAGCGCGACAAGGCAGGACAACACAACAAAGCCCACGGTAACTTCTTATACCGGTGCCTTAAATCTCACACTATTTCTCGGAGAAATAAACTCGAAAACGGCAGCATCTCTATATAAACGTACACCCAGCGTTTGTAACGTATGCGTAGATTTCCGAGAAAACTAGCGTTATGGACAATCCTATACCCTTGTTCGAGAGGACCCGAGGGCTGTAAAAATTACATTCCAGTCACAGATATTAAACCGCACGGCACAAACACGCCCGCCGCAGAAATGTTTCGCATAACATATGAATTTCATCTCCAGAAACGAAATATTACAGGGAATTGGAAAAAGTTTGCTGCCCCCGTGCTCGCCTCTACCAATAAAGCGTTCCGTTCCAATGGACGCGGCTATGGCCAATACCTCTCAGACACACAGACAGATGGAGATGTAATACGCAGAATGCCCGTAACTTTATGATGAAAAACTTTTTCAGCACACACTAACTGGATCCGGAACATCCATGGCAACCTCGTATTTCTATGAGCAGTAATAATAACTTCAATAGGAATGAAAATATTATAAAATCACGAACACCGTCACCGTTACCACTACCAGCACCAATATTCCTATTCACCTCTGAATATATGCAGCCCACTGGCTTTCCTCGTTTATCCCCAGAGGCCTAGCGAGTATAATTCGCGACGTTGCTCTGACCAGCTAATCCTTCCGGCGAAACTCGGATTGAGACAAGTGGCCAACAGGCTTGTAGCCGACGTATTCAGTTTTCTCCGCCCCAAATTCCCTTGTAAGGACACGTTTTCACGTATCTTTCGAATGTTTCTCCTCCCATTTCCCAAGTGAAATGACAACGACCCGCTGATATTTGTGTAAGAGGCATAATAATTGAATCACGCAAAAACTTACATATAAAACAATTCGGATTATTATTTGAAATTTTGTTATGAAATTGGATTTAATTGTAATTTTTTGTGACTAGTAAATTCCGCCAGAAGAGCTAGAGGATGGGTAAATACAGGCTGTTAAGAAAAAAGTATCCAATATTTTAGGTGATAGTATGCATCAGAACAAGAAACAAAATGTATAATAAACGTGGGTCCTACAACACATACTTTCTGAGATCTGAACACTTGTTCTTAGGAGGTGCTCAATGTGACGTCCAGTTATGGTAATGCATTTTCTGCCCTACAATACAGTTGACACCCCTGGCATGGAATCCTCATACGTCGCAAAGAATACTGAAAATAAAAGTTTGGTTGCGGATGAGCGGGGTACAGCATAGATGGTGTTGTGAATTTTCGTAATGAGCAGGTGTGGGCTGATGAAAATTTCCATGCAGTTGAAGAAATAAGGCATCAGCACCGATTATTCTCAATCAATGTATGGGTAGACGTTCTTGGCGATAGATTAAGGGTCATACGTGCTACCACAGAGATTAAGTAAATGGGCTCGTTATCAGGACTTTCTTACTAACGTATTGCCTACCTTGCTGGAGTATGTGGCATGTCAGCAAAGACTAAAGATGTGGTGCATGCGTGATGGCACACCAGCACATCTTTTCCGCAATAAGCGTAAACATCTGACGCAGACATTTTAGGACGCCTGGATTGATTGGGAGGCCCCACACCTTGGCCTGCTCGTTCCCCAAACCTGAATCCCCAAGACTTTTGGATATGGTACATTTCAAAGAGTACTTGATTCCTTACGCCGAAGGGCAGAGGAATGCACTGCCATGAATGGACTCACATTGAGCACCTACTATGAACAAATGTACAGATCTCAGGAAGTATGTGTTTTAGGACCAGGACCCATGTTTATTTGACATTATTTTCTTGTTTTGATGCATACTAATATCTCGTAAAATATTGGATACTTTTTTAACACCCTGTATAATATTCTTACCCAAGAATCCACGATATGAATTTTCTGTACCTTAAAATTCATCTTTGACAAGGTATGAACCAGTAAATGAAAGCACGGCAAATACTCTCATCACTTAGACGACTTCACAAACGTTAAAAATGCACAACACATTTCAGACTGAAGAGAAATTAACTGTCCTTGAGACTAATCTCACCGACTATAGCTGTTATCACCCGTTTGAACACAAAGTTAGCGCCTCACTTTAGACCAGACATTTCATCTCAACAAGGCAAGAAGAAATGCAAATACAATTTCTCAAATCAGCCACAGATGACAAGTGAAGAGCTTGTTTGAGGTTTCAACATGTGTATTCAGCCACCACATGTGAATGAACGAATGTGTGAAATGGCACTGAATGTTCCAGAATAGTATCAAGACTAAGAAATGTGTTACAAATGTCCCTTAATCCAGTGGTCGTCAGCACTCGCTGAAATGTGCAACGGGTAAGTGGTGCTGTCCCGCATGCACCGTCGTGCAGCAGCGAGAGAACCCGCTAGCAGTTACGAGCGCACCATGGTGCACTGCGTATTCCGCGGGTAAGAGAGGCTAGCCCCAGGGTGCTCTGAGCTGACGACCCCTGCCTTAATGGTTTAGTACGTACACTGGCCACTGACTTCATGTCGATTAGCACTCTGCCGGTAATTTGTAACACGCTTTTACCAACAACAGATTCAGTAAATTGTTTTTCCTGGGAGTTCTCTGAACAACTGAACGCATAGGGTGCATCGCCACTGATTCATATTGATACTAGCTTATATTTGAAGTAACGTGCTGCCTATATTCTATAGGGTCTCAGACTATCCCGCGGCTCGTTGCAAATCCGATCATTCCCGTCATCCTAGTTGCCATGGTTTTCTGAGTCAATCACTATCTCCCTATTAAGCCCAAACAGATATGCGAGATTTAATGGCTCGTCACATCAGAATACCGCGTTCGAAACCAGTAGACCATTCAGACAAAACAATATTGCGGGCTTACAAGTCCAACTAAACAATACAACGTATCAAATTGCATCCAGTATGAAGGTAGTGGAGCATGATTCCAAGGAGTACATCATTTCTGCAATATTCCAGAAGCTCTCAATCATTCTTATTTTGAAGTTCAGACTTCCATTGTTCCAATAAAGAATTTAGGTTTTTGCGTGTAACAAAAAGAGGAGTGAGGATATGTGTAAAGGGTAAGTCCAAAACTGAATTGTCACTAGAGCTAGAATTTTTATGTGCCAAATATTGCACAAAATTTATGAATTTATGCGCTACAAATCTAAAGTACAGGGACATCATTTTATTTTTACTAACATTTTCAATATTAACCTGGTTATATCTTTGGATTAAAGGTCTAGAACCGGAAACACCGCTTACTCCCCCTTCCAAGACTGGAGTTCGATGATACTGGCGTAAAATATAAATCACTTTACTAGGTATATGAGGGAAGAAAAGTAATTCATCCATTTATGTAAACTAGGAAATATCGCAATTGTGAGTTTGATAATTTTCATTAGGTTTCTGTTTAATCAAAATACAGTACTGTATTAACACTTAGTGTTTTTACTCACGAACTGAGCTATCCATTCGGACGTATTCATTATGCAGTGTATATTGTAGTGTTACAGCACATCAGCGTACAATATAGAGAATGAAGTTAAATTGAAAAATAATCATAATATGGATATTTAAAAACATTTTTGAAAATGGTCGCAGTTTATTTCGATACAGGCTTCAGTTCTTTTGTGCATATTATCGCACTATAGACTATTGTACCTAATTCCAATTACCAGTTTCGTCCTTCGTACGAGTAACTCATGTTGAAATAATTCTATACCTACTCTATAAAAAAAGTACCTTACGTACGGTACTCTAAATTCAATCTTCACTTCTGCCCGATCCGAAAAGATAAAATTACTCAGAAATGCTAACTACTGTCCGTTCAAGTGGTTTTGTCGCAGGGTCGTAGAAAGGGAGAGGGGAAATCACGTGACAGTTAATTACTTAACGAGGCCCTTCTATTTAAGTAATTTAAACAGTTGTATAATATTACGTAGACGTCCAATTCCTAACAGAAATTAATGTTTTCAGATAAGCAGAATTAATGTTTTCAGAAAAGAGCTAAGACAGCCCAGCTACTAGACTTTATAGAGGGGCGAACAGAAGCAGGTGGGGGAAACCGGGATGCGACGTAGGCAAAAGGACGACAGTACCTGTGCGAAAATATGATTCAATATTGAAAGCTCTTTCGTCACTGGAAAGGGCGAAAATATTTCTCGAACGTAGTATACTCACTAACTCAGTACTGCATACGAGGCCTTTGTTCTGTGTGGAGAACGGTTGGAAGTTTACTAGTAGAGGGGGTGGGAATGAAGTACATTCAAAAACTCAGGTACCGGTACAATAAAAATTGAAGTAAAAATAAAATCATGTCCCTGTATATACTAAGAACTAGACAATATGTGGCAGAAACAATGAGGAAAATAGTTCAGTAATGTCAATTTGCACATAGTGTTACATTCATATCTGGGCGTTGGAGTGTGTTACGAAGACCATTCTCAAAAGTCGGTAGTGAATTATTGACGAAATAAGCCTTACAGAGCGAATGTTCGTTCCACATCGCAAGTTATAAGTTCAGCAAACTTGAAGGAAGCCAAATGTTTCGCACTCACGTTTTCAGGAAGTGACGTACAATCTTCACTAACCAAGGCACTGGCAATGAAAGATACATGTAGTGTTGAATCCAGTATTTCCATTAAACAGAGCTGTGACTTCCTGAGTGTAGGCCTATCTACCTTCCTTGTTATTTTGGCGACAGTGGTGTTCACCTCTTGAACCGCGTCTGTAACACTGTTATGTGCGATATCCCAATGTTGTTTATTGGAAAAGCCAATTAGACGAAAAGTAGTCCAGAAGTCCAAAATGTGTAGTTTTATGCATTTTCGTTTTAAAAATGTGATTATAATACTTTTTTTTTTCAATTTAAAATGCAATTTAAAGACACAAATCCCTAAATATTTGCATTTTATGTATTTCTTCAAAATATGTGGTTTTATTGCAACGCCCTAAGTAAGCATTTTTATGAGAAATAGAACTTCGGAACTAGGTTCATAAACATGTCATAAATTATCATACGAAATTTCAGCGATGTCCAACATAAGAAAACGTATAGTTCATTTATATCATGGAGTGCGGTTTCAGAGAAAGGACTTTGCCGACAGACTGTCCCCTACTAAATGGTTGCCATAAATATCTTCCTCGCTGTGACGGGAAACCTGTCTTCGCCTGTTAGTAACCAATCACAACCCGCGTTTAGAAAAATTGACTCCCTTCATATCCACGTGAAGGGAGAGTTGCCACATCTTTTACGAATTCCAAGAATCCCGTCATCACGAGAATATAATTGAATGTGGCAACTGTGAGCATGGAAATGTGGGAACGGGAGGGGGTGGTCAGAGGTGTTTGTGTACGAAGCCGTAGATCTGTTAAGTGGACGTTCAAAGGAGCATCCGATCTGCACACAGTGATAGTGAACATACTTCATATTTCTTTTATTTTAGTTGGTTATTTAACGACGCTGTATCAACTACTAGGTTATTTAGCGTCGATGAGATTGGTGATAGCGAGATGATATTCGGCGAGATAAGGCCGGGGATTCGCCTTAGATTTCCTTGTATTTACATTGCGGTTGGGGAAAACTTCGGAAAAACCCCAACCAGGTAATCAGCCCAAGCGGGGATGGAACCCGCACCCGAACGCAACTTCACACCGGCAGACAAGCGCCTTAACCGACTGAGCCATGCCGGTAGCTATATACTTCATTTAAAAATATATAAATCCGGGCCGTAATCATCGTTTATAAAAATATGTTGGAGTGGATATTGCTGGCACCCCAGATCACATATAGATTGCTCATTCCTATGTTAAAATCGGTTGCACTTTGAATAGAACAACAGCCAGGATCGCCAACCGTCCGCCGTAAACGAACATGAGATGGTAGTACAGTCGCTAATGCAATTCAAATGGGAGTTATGACGTGACTCCTTATGTAACAACTAGATGGCAGCATAGTAAACCTGACAAAAGTTGTTACCGTCAAAACCTGTAACGCCGAGCAATCTGGGTAAATATTATGATCTAGGCTGACACGTAGAAATGATGTACAACGGATAGGCCTACTACAAGAGGAACTGAATTGTTCCAGATGTATTCACAGTGTAGCCAGTTCTGAAAGCGATCACGATAAAGATCTCAAGTTCTTAAAACTTCTTCGAAGAACACCAAAAAGTTTGGCGATAGTCCCATATTTCGCCAGTAACGATAGTTCTTCTCCACTGTGATTATGAACCGCAGAAATTCAATTTTAAACAGTAAACACTCAATACTTTACAAGAGTGCTCACAAATCTAAATGGAATGTAAACCTTAAAGATAAGGATATTGATTACACGTTTCAATATTGCCTTTTTCTGTATCAAACACGAAACTGTTACACTGCTTTGGTAAGTGACAAAGTTGAACTGATATTCTTTAACCGATCAAGAAAAGTTGCACAACCAGCACACTGTATTAAAACGGGAAGGCACTGCATGAAATTGGTACTTGAAGTCAGAAGTGCAGAAATTTCACAGAATATGCCTATGCCGGCAGTCGAACCTCTACCTAGCTGGTGAGAAGCTGGTATTTCACTCGGCCACGGCTCAGGAATGTTTGGACCACGATGTGCGAACCTCACCGCGCGCGTGTTTGTGCGCACGAGGAGCCCTCAAGCTAAATACCGTATCAAAAGCGATTTTCTCTTACCCAATTAAGGGTTGTAACAGTGGCTGGCTATACATAGCCAAGTTAGCTACAAGCAACATCATCCCCAGAACAACGGCAGAGCCGTAGATCGGGAACGGCTTCGCGCAACAGTGAGCCAAGGAGAGAACGCCTCCTTAAAGGCAATACTTTGCGCAGTCGACAGATGTTGCCTAGGATCTTTCGTTTCAAAAGATGTACTGAGGATCTCATTCTACACACTACCATAAAATACATAGACTGGTAATTAAATTCATTTACAATTAATTAATAAATAGACAATTATACTGGAGATTTATCCAGCATATGTAGTTAGGAAATACAGCGCACAGCTTAGAACAATTGCATTCGTATAAAAATTAATAACTGTTACATAGAAATTGAAAATTATTAATAAAATAACATAAGTCTAGTTTCCAATCAACGTGAACAGAGGAGTATGCATAGCTACGGATTGTTACCATATACAACTTATAAAACAGAGAAAAAGTGTAGACCTACAACATGGAGTTGGTTTTCCCTCAACCCAATATGAGCAAATGCTGGATAACTTTCGGTGCTGGACCCCGGATTCATTTCACCGGCATTATCACCTTCATCTCATTCAGACGCTAAATAACCCAAGATGTTGAGAAAGCGTCGTAAAATAACCTACTAAAAATAAAAACATGGGGTGCTATTCATATACATTACGCAGCACGCGCTACGAGCGTACTAAGTTAGCCCCGGCTATCCACCGGTTACTTGTACAGAATTCAAATCATATCCTATTGCTAACACTGGTTTATCAATACGGAAAACGCTGATCATCCACCGAAAGTCCGCGCTAGAAATGTCTATGAATACGGCCCATGGAGTTTAATGGTCTCCTGAAATTTTAAGAGCCAAATTTCATCACGCAGTATGAAATAAAATTGTATACAAGACAATAACATTTGCTGTGGATTACGTTTATCTATAATATATTTTGTTAGTAACAAGTGGCGTTGTAATTATTTCATTTATTTACGTCTCGAAAGTTCTCTGCGGTGGCTGGGTGGTCAGATCTTCGGCCTGTCACGACCACCACTTACAGACAATTCAGACACAGGTTCGTGTCCTTTTTTCCTCCCCATATTAGGCACGATCATCATTGCATATTCCGTTCGATATCCGCTCCGTTAACCATCCCATAGTATTCACGAAACACCGGCTGGAGACGCAAAGAGGGGGCTGATCTACGGACGAATGGGGTTGTATGCTCGAAACCTGGATACGCAAAGAATCATAGGCTCCGTTCACGGTACTGGAATTTGTCGAAACGGGCGAATATTCGAGTCGATTTCTTGTGGAGAGCTGTGTATACACGGTTCGATTCCTTCCCGTCCATATTGAAATTTAAGTTTTGCACGGAGCAAAAATCGAACCGTGTGTACCCTGTAGTCCGCACGAAAACGGTACAGGAATTTGTCCAAACGGGCATTTATTAGAATGCTGTCCACTCGAAATCGATTCGAATTGGCCGTTCCGAGAAATTCCCGTACCGTCTGAACGGGTCATTAATGTAGTCAGCCAATATGGGCTGGAAATGCGCCTAGTTTGAAGATAAGCGTAACAGACCTACTACATCGTAGCGCTGGGTCATAATGCCCCGTCCCATATACAATACAATATGTCCCCGAAATGAAGTTTTCTGAAATGTTGTGGTGTAATGAGGAGAAAGTGTAGTTAGTACCCGTAGTTCATATCTGGGTCCTATTTGCGGGGTTTTACAGCGTACACAATCTCTCATATCAAGTATATTTATTTTACTTCTACTGAAACTGATAAACTGGTATGAAAAGAGTGCTGAAAGAATATAATTATTTAAGTATACAGAAATACTTACAAATTTCCACCGCTTTCATCGCAGCTACTGTGTCACGTTTACATTGGCTAGCAGAAACTGCAAAATACTCAATAACACAAATCCTTTCTTTCCTCTAGTCGGAAAATCTCTACAAAATACAAGTTACTCAGGCCTATATTAAAATATTTACTTTTGTGAAACATACGCTATGAAAAAGTCACTGGGAACAATTAAGTATGGATTAATAAAATACAAATCAACGGGAAGATCGCGTAAAAATAGGATATAACAAATTCGCTACAATTTAAGCGTAATACTAAAAAAGCTACACCACAGACCTCAGATTACACGAAATCGCCTGAAATAGTAATGTATGGCAACGGCATTTATATTCCAAATAAAATAGTTCTTTAAAAACTACAAGCCGCACGAATGAGACTCCTTTAAGAACTCACGACCATTGACACGAAATTAACTTTGTTGTGGAAGCAACGTAAAAAGCAGGATTATGGATGGTGTACAATCATGCCGAAAGAGATAAATGTCCAGTAACACAGAATACAGCAAAAATATATTTTTAAAAGTATTCCAATGCAGGACTGGACGCAAAATAGATCCTGGATGACCTAACAGAAATAAAATGTTATACGTAATTCGTTCAGTATGCCGATTAGAGCGAACGGGTCAGAGATTATTATTATTATTATTATTATTATTATTATTATATTATTATTGTCACTAGGCTTATTATTACCATTCGCTGCATGGAAATGTCGACACGTGTTGCGTCTTCGTCGCGGCATCTACCGGCTCTTCCTATCTGCCGCGGTTAACAGGTTGCTGTTAAGTCCGATGGGGAATCGATGTCAGACAGATTGCACGGCTGCGCTGAGGGTGCGAAATGAAACGAATTCTCTGCTATGAGTGAAAGTAAGTGGAGCGGTGCCTGTCTATGCTATGTAGTAACTATAAAAAAGAAATCGACGTATGAGCCCAACTTCTGCAAGGAAGGTGGTGCACACGAGATATATGAACTGCGAACGTGGGAAATTAATTATAATATAAACGCCAAAGTTATATCATTTCTTAAAACTTCATCCACTAATTACGCACAAATAAGCCGGAGAAGGCAATGGAAAACTGGAACGTCTCATCACTAGAGGGCGCCTTTATATGCACTAAAACTAGTGAATATATGCATGCATAGGAAATATGCTCTAAAAATTGACAAAATATGCACCAAAAAAAGTGTCGATTTTCAATGAAATTCACAATTTTCTCATAAATTTATTCGAGTAATAAACACATTTAACTAATGATAAAACTGGAATGATATTATTCTTTCATTGAATTTATTTGGTAATTAAATTATAATTGAGGTAAAGTACCCAAATAAGAGACACTTTTTTAACTACTTATAAATGAGGATGGGAATAGACATTTTTAATCTGAATGAGTGGAATACATACAGCATTTCGTCTATTTTTAGAATTGACAATACAAATTTTGGTTGGTTTTTATTATTACTTCAAATTATATAAAAAAAGGTAAAACTGGGAAATACTGATGTTTTGAAAAGGGGTTCCAAATAAGAGATACTTGTGTTAAGTTTATTTTTGAATATGGACAAAAATTATCATCATTTGACTGAAAACTGAAGCAATATATAACATTGTGAAGTTATGTAGATACTTTAATAAATTCAGAAACATTTTAAAATTGAAGAGGTCAGTGCAACAGTGACCCAACTCTTCTCAACTGAAATTCTGTTGTTTATTTGGCATTTTTCCAAATGAAATTAAGATGGTTTACGAAAAGAACACAAAGTCGGTCAAATCGGACATGAATGTACTAATCTTATTTAGGCTACTATTGGTAACGTTAATATTTTGCTAGAGAAAGAAAAATGATACAATATTAAATTTCGATCTCCATATTTTAATTTTAAGTTGATTGCACTTATTTTGTCGACCCCTTTAATAGACACAAATCTTATTTCGCCGTATTGAGCAAGTTGGACAAACGAAAGGGTCATCATCAGTGCTGCAGTCTTCGTGTGCCCAACGACTACATTTTGAACACTGAATCTATTTCTCTCTCCTGAGCCCTGGTGTCATCTGAAAAAAAATTCAGTGCAAAACAAGCACTCTCCATCATCATAATTTTATCCATATTCCGAGTCACTGGAGTTAATTGCATTTCCACATCGGATTCCTCATCACTGGACGAACTCAAGCAGTGCTTCTTGGACTCAGTTTTTCTGTGATTTTTGTTGTTTTTCGAACAACTTCTTGCGAACTTCGTCTTTTCTTTGATTTTCTTTATCTAAACTCTCTCATTTTTTTCTGATCAGAAATGATATTATGATAGCTCCTTTTCCTGCCATGGATGACTTTACATCCGACTACCCACTGGGTGAAGCTTACGGCTCTTGAGGTGGTGATTGTTGCTGCTGCTTCTGTAGGCCTAACTGTGGTATAACCAAAGTCACCGTTTCTGGCGCGTGAAATAAGTAATGGGAACGTTCCCAAATAAGGCTTCTCTTATTAGGGGACGGGGTAAATAAAAATGAAATAGCTACCCAAAGTCATAAGTTATTATCTTCCTTATTAGCAATCTACTTTATTATATGCAACATTTTGCTAGCAATTTTATAAAATTAATAATACATTTGTTGTAGCTTACATTACCTGCTGTTCTCTTCCTCAACAAAAAACAGTAAAAAGTTCAAAATGTGAAAAATTACTTTCTTGCTCTCAGCTTCGTTGCTTACTTTCAACTGAGGTTAGACAAAGAACACGATGCCTTAGAAGCACAAACATTGATTTACCACAGTTGTCGAGAGCTAGCAAATTATACCGAAGAAGTTAACAAGGTATCTCTTATTAGGGCCCTGTCTCTTGTTTGGGTACTTTACCTTATGCCTACTTACATAATTCTCATTATGTCAAGTGCTCATGTCATTGATTATTATATTTACTATATAAAGTATCACTCACCAATCACTTCATGATCATGTGATCAATTGTTTTTGTTACAATACACAACTAAATATTTCTCCAAATCTTCTGGCAAAAAAAAAATAAACTTACTGTAAATAATATAAGAAAACTATTTACTGCAGAGTTAGCCTATATTGATATTATAATTTATGATATAATAAAGATTTATAATAAAATTAACTCACATTTTTGTCACAGATTTTGCAGAGGACAATTTTCCCGTCCATTGATAATGTAATATTCCCCTCTCTCCACTGTTTAAGCGAATATGTTATGCTACTTTTTTTTTCCTTCGGCATTATGTCTGTACACTCACACTTACAAAATAACAATGATCAAGAAACTGGCAAGAATTTAAACATAGAAACAAACATTTAAGTTAAAAGGCGAGTGCCGACCACAAATAAACGTCCATTGTTGGAAGCACAAAGAAATGCTGGTTTGGGTGTGAATGCCCTGAAACTTAAACTTGTTTTCAGTTTTATTAAATGTTATTCTCACAGTTATAGAACAATTTTGAAATTTCAACGATCACGAATGATCGTCGTTGCGTTGGAGCAGAGGGTTTCAAACAATGAACAGTTAATATGTAAATGTAGGTTTGAGAAGTCATGCATTCGTAACGATCTTCGGATAAAAAGTGTAATATATGCTTCCACATGGAAATATTTGAGGAATATGCACTAACCCCCTGAATATGCATTTATATGCACTATAAAACTTTCCCCGTTGATTCCCCATAGCATGAAACACATTCCTCTCATACATGCATATCTTTAACCTTCAAGGAATAAAACATGCAAATATATGCCAAAATCCGCCATCTACTCACAGACAAAACAATAGTGTGGCAAGAAAAGGGATATCTCAATCTCAGGCTACATTCAGAAATCAGGCATGAACGCAGCCTGAAGTACGAACTGGCGGGGACAACAAAACAAAAACAACAGACTTCTTTGATCCACGTTGTATCAAATTCAAACTTTGGCGTTTCGGAGCAGATTTTCTGAAGTTTTCGTTATCCATACCATGTCGTTAGTAAACAACGCCTGTACTAAACAACACACAAACCAGATTCTTCCATGCTTGCCACTACATCTACATTCGCGGGTTCAAAACCGTCGAGGACGACGGATTTCAAAGTAAGATAAAATTCTCAGCATGACTGTTTGAGAAGGAAAGGGAAGGGAATTAAATGTAAGACACCTGTGGCGAATATTTACAACAAATAAAGTAACCATGTCCATAAACGTGAAGGCTTCGGGCAAAATTTACCGACCATTTCTCGCCCACGTGAAACTCTGGAGGTCATATGATTTTTTTTTATTTTAGTAGGTTATTTTACGACGCTTTATCAACATCTTAGGTTACTTAGCGTCTGAATGAGATGGTGATAATGCCGGTGAAATGAGTCCGGGGTCCAGCACCAAAAGTTACCCAGCATTTACTCATATTGGGTTGAGGGAAACCCCCGGAAAAAACATCAACCAGGTAACTTGCTCCGACCGGGACCTGGGCCACATGGTTTCGCGGCCAGACGCGCTAACCGTTACTTCACAGGTGTGAACACATATGAATTACTCAGATACGACTGCGTTTGTCCCACCCTCCCAATGCAATTTACACATCATAATCTTTGATGACGTCGGCAGCGACATTCACGAGCTTTGACTCTTAATATATCCAGTCCTGATTCTCGCTAGGATTGTGGACAAAAATTAGACACTCACGCATAGCGCAATTTCCTAGCAACGAATGTCATTATAGAGCCAAAAGGGGGGGGGGGGAAACATGGATCAAGACCACCGCTAAACAAGATTAATAAAAGACAAGAATGCATATCGTCGTTGTTCCTGTAATAACTCCTATGTGCAAAATATAAAACTTTTCAGTAGGAAGAGAAAGCACATTCATTTATCCTATGGCAGCCGTATATAGGAGACTGTGAATTCTTACATTTTCGAAAGAAAGAAATATAATTACAAGTAGGAGATTTGTATTATTTGCTGTATCACTTTTTAAGTTAATAGAGCAAACATCTGAAAATCAATAAATGTCACATAGGAGTTATTGCAGGAACAACGACAATATATTCAGTACCTACTAATAGAAAAACATTTTACCGCGTCGAAAATCGAAGGTGGGTCCATTGCATTTGTAGCCGAAAGCGGTATGATGTAAGCCATGGCAAATTGAGGGGCGTTTTCACAAAACTCGTTATCTACAAAATCTTTTTTTCAAGACAACTCTTTTCTAAAATACACAACTGTAGATACAGAGTTTTGAAAAATCTCTTTTATTTCAAGATCAATTTACTGATATACCTACCAACTTTAGCTTAATTCTGATAGCACCATTGGATTCTCCTAACCCAAAAACATAAGGATACGCTGAAACCTCAAGATCGAAAAAAATGTAGATAACGAGTTTTGTGAAAACGCCCCTCAATTACAAGTTTCACAACTAAAGTACTAATGATAAATCATGTACACAGTTACACTTCAGGGCAAAACACAAACATCTAATATTAGTCTCTACAGTAGGCCTATAGTCGCCCCATGGCGGACACACGGGTTCAAATCTCTACGAGGTAATGGGTAACGACGGCCATGGGTTATGTTTCTCGGGCATTTCCACTTCCCCAAACTTGTGTCGCATGAGAAAGTGCACATGGCAGAGGTTCGCGTGCGGTCTCGGAGCGATGCAACTGGTCGGTGACCGCCGCAACAAGGTGATCCCATCCACGCGAGTGTGACGCGTTACGCTGCTGCGAGCGATATCCCTCCCGAGTGGGGATTAATGGCGGACGGAGGAACTGCTGCTGCTGCTGCTTCACAGTTCGGCTACAATGAGTCGAAAAAAAAACAAATTCGCAGAACAAATCTGAAAATGACGATTCTCGCACTTTTCTTATGCGACTGCATTCTACGAGTAAATACGATCATGTGAATTACACATAATTTTTCCCAATGTGCAATCCATGTATGGAAATAAATTTTTACAGAATAATACAACTAATCCTCTTCAATTTCTTAAGAGACAAATAGCAGTTGTTTTCTTTCTTCTATTCTACGATGTCTACACATGGGGATTTGCAATAACCCTTTCTTGTAATTATAAAAGTCTTTAACATCATCAAGACATGGGCATTCGTCCCGTTGCATCTTCAGTAAATTTGTAGTTCCTAATAATAGTTAATACCTCATGTTTATTTTATGATATACGATTAAAAACATGGGTATTTTTCATCCATTTTATATCTTGTATCAATATTCACGCAATTTACATTTCCGTGGCACTGGTTATCGTAAGTTTCTGACGACTTCACTTCTCTCTTGAACAAGCAGCATTACAACAATTACAGATCTCAGATAATACCGGGGGTTTCAAAATAAATATCGAGGTTTTAAGGCTTTGTAGTATTTATTACATTTAACGTACGATTATAAATCATACACCAAATGAAGGGCAACTCAAACAGTTTTGCTACAAGTGCCAATGTGAGCACCATTCGTCACACGGCACACATCGAGTCGATAAGCGAGTTCTTCCCAAACCTTGATCAGTGTGTCTGGAGTAATTGTTGCAACAACTACTTCAATCCTCTGTGTTAAGTCTGGTAGGTCAGCTGGTAGCGGAGGTACATACACACGATCCTTTATGAATCCCCAAAATTAAAAATCGCATGGCGTAAGATCTGGTGAACGTGGAGGCCATGCGAAACAAGCTCTGTCATTCGGCTCCTTTCGGCCATTCCAGCGGTCGGATACAACGTCGTTTAACCAATCGCGTACTTCCATATGCGTCTCCTTAAAATATTCCACACAGACGTCACTGAAATTGCTACTTCACGACTAGCCTTCCGAACAGATTTCTTGGGGCTACGCGTGAAAGACTCATTCGTTCAACGCGCTTTCTAACAGCAGACAGAGGAAACAGTACATGCGCGTACAAAACTGTTTGAGTTGCTCTTTCATTTCATATTTCAGGACGTTTACTTTTTCTGGAGAAAATACTTACTTTCATTACATATCCATAACAGTCATTTTCAGTTTCCTACATACACAAAAAAAAAAACCTTGTGAAAATTAAATTCCTACCAACACAAAACACCAAAACAATGTCTTCGGAAACAGAAGGGCTACATGTATAAAACATAGTCTACTGCAATCTTGTTTTACACAATGGAAGAGCATTTTAAATGAAAATAACCAAGAAAAGCTCATTACACGACGCCACGTGTTAGACACCGCCTCGCTTTCCGGTCCGTCGCAGGTGAGTTGTTTAGACCGTGGCATCGAACCCCGTTGGCGAGGCCAAGGCAGTAAGCAACCATAACAATCGTCTATACACTGCGTACCCACTTCAGCCATGCGTTAACCTATCAAACCGGATACACCGAGACAGGAGAAGATTAGCCATCATGGAGCAGAGACGATAAAAATCCTTCTAGCCAGCAAGTCTGAACTTCATCAAAAACATAGCTGCAGTAATTCCAGCTGGCCGGTGCACTCTGCGTGAACGAGCTATGCGTCTGGTTCAAGATGCCCCGAGGTGCTGAACTTTCTACAACATTCCTTGTAGATTCTTTCGTGTTTCGACCTCTCGACCTGTACTGGCCTCAAGCCCACATTTCTCTGTTAAAGCCATACCTCCCATGCTTACAGTTATTATTGTAGTGATGTCTTCAGTTACGTCTAAATTCATGTTCTTTTCTAAAAATATATATATATTTTTTTTCATTTTTCTTAAAGCTTATTATCTTCTATTAAATCATCTCACCTGGCAAAGCATTTTCTCTGCTTGAACTAGATTTGTAACTTTGTGAAATTAGGCATGAACTCTGTGAAATAAGGTATGACTGATATTCATATATGACGATAGGTACAATTATTGTCTTGAAGCAGAGCGTTTTCACATCTTTCACTTAAATATTTTCCTGCTGTTTCATACAAAGTTTGAATTAACGCATAATTGCATGGGCTCCCTATTGAAAACATTCTTTCGAAAACTCTCCCTTTATGTATATTTGTATGTAAAAGAAACAGACTTTACGTTTTTATTTTATTGTCATTAAGTTTCAATATGTACACTTCATTTCTTTATACTCTAACCATTTTTCAAGGTTCTATTGTCATACTCGGTCTTATCTGCAATCATATTTTTGAATGCTGAAAATGATCGTTCAACATGATAGGAAGTTATTGGATAAAACTTTAGTGTATAAATTGTGAATTTGCAATATTCTGGTTCTTGGGGGGGGGGGGGGAAACTCTCTTTACTTCCAATGGGCCACTGTATGTTCGAAACGTATTGTTAGACTGTTATACTTTCAACAATTTTGCAAGTTGCATCACGAACGAACGCACTTGCACAAACAGCACATCAAAATACAACAAAATCACGCACTTGACATTCGAACTGTTTGAGCGCCAGCTGAGAATAGATGAAAAAGAAAAGGCGACTAGGGGGGTATTAGGTAGATAGGGATGTTTAGAAATGCTTCTTGTTGTCCAGTCGTTCAATGGAACAAAACGCAGGATTGGTTTTATTTTTCCCTATCCTTCATATGCAAGAAATGTTCCGTCATCAAAAACATATTGTGATAACGAAACAATCCATGATCTTATTTTATTTCGAAACGTGTAACTTTGGGGTTTTATGCATCAAAAACCTGAAAATATGCTAAATATATGCACAATAGTGTATTACATGCAGAAACTCCTAAAATATGCACAATTAACTTTGCGTATTCATCACAGACATTCAAAATAATTTATAAAAATGTTTTTGCAAGACTTCAACTGGCCACTAAAAATATGTATTGCATATAAATCCTGGACCCACTTATGAGATAGTATCTGTATTTAAGGAACCATTGCTCTCTTTCAGTTATCTAGGATTCTCTTTTGTTACAAACTTCGAATGGTATAGTAGTTTGTTCAAATAAATAATCTAGAACTGAAATAAATCTGCGATTAGCCTCATGACCGTCAGAACGTCCAAAAAAACATTAAAGGAAAATGATGCCGGGATGGACAAAAGTACAATACATATACAGCTGTTAATAAGTCCTTTTTCACGATTTTATGTTATATATATATATGTTTGTACAAACAAAATAAAGCTATGAATACTGTAGATCTTGATGTCATGGCGATATTTGTATTCGTAGTATTCACATCCGTATTGTTACATAATAATAATAATAATAATAATAATAATAATTACTTACTTACTGGCTTTTAAGTAACCCGGAGGTTTATTGCCGCCCTCACATAAGCCCGCCATTGGCCCCTATCCTGAGCAAGATCAATCCAGTCTCTACGATCGTATCCCACCTCCCTCAAATCCATTTTAATATTATCTTCCCACCTACGTCTCGGCCTCCCCAAAGGTCTTTTTCCCTCCGACCTCCCAACTAACACTCTATATGCATTTCTGGATTTGCCCATACGTGCTACATGTCCTGCCCATCTCAAAAAAAAATAATAATAATAATAATAATAACAATAATAATAATAATGTATACGTCCATACCATCTACGTCCAGTACGAAGTCCATATTTGACGTCGCCAGGTTTACGTTATATTTTAGTTCCTATCATCTTTACCAAACCCTGATTAGTATATTCCAGGTGCGTGGAGGCACACCTGTGACTTCAGGAGTTATGATAACTACGAATGCCCGAGACAGCGGAATCATGCGCGCAGAAGAAAGACGCGTGCAACTGTGAACTGTGACATTAGATTACGTATCCTAGCAACGAGGTGAAACGTCGTAGCAAACGTTTCTTTGGTTCCACTGCAATTAATAAACGATCCAAGAAGAGCCTGTAACGGAGACTGGGCAACCCGCTTCAGTTTCACGATAAATAAAGACGAACAAACTGGCCATCGGAAGGTCGCCTGATAATTCGATTTCACATAAAAGCACATTACAGCCAAGTCCTGCCCAAGAGGACGAAGCAGAGTGGCCCAAGTGCAACAAGTGCACGTCAACCTCCGTCCATGGTCCTGAATTTCTCAGGAAATTCCATATCCACGAAATGATACAACCGAAATGGATGCTTATAATCTGCGAAATAAATTACTTGTTTACTTTTTAAGTGACTGTAAAGCGAGGAGGGTATTTCTAATTATAAGGTAGAGTATTGTTTTCGGCTCTTTATGCAAGTTTTGACAATATGTACATGCCTTCACAAATTACGTATATTTGTTTTTTTTTTTTTGTTTTTGTTTTTGTTTTTTTTTTCCTTCTCTCGGCAAAGACAATGAATGACACTGCATTTATGCACTTGCCTTAGCACTGTAAAACAGGCAGTTGAATATATTTCCAGGAAAAGTCCTCCTTGATTTTGAGCAGGCGATTCAAGAGGCAATTGGGGATACTTGGCCATCACCGAAAATTAAAGATTGCCGATTTCACTGAGGACAATACTTGTAAAGAAAAATGCAATCTTCAGATCTTTCCATGAACCGTACTATAAACAATATTCTGATGCTGGAAAATTATTAATACTAAGTTTTGGCCTTCTATTTCTTCCTCCACAAAAACTTGAACACGATTACATTTTTTACTTAATTTCCTTCAGCCCAGTGACGAAAATTGAATTTATTCATGAACACTGCTACATTCCTGCCAACAGTGCAGGCTGAATTTTCATCAACTGGATGGAGTGGCTTGACGAATGATCAATCCTGGCCAGAGTCATTCCATTCGAAACTGAACAGGATGCTTCCATGGCCAAATCCAAATAGCTACAGTATAGTTCCATACGTTCTAACGGAACTGCAAAAATTAATCCAAACACTATATACTTCGACTGCCTTTAATAGGGCAGCGCCTGAAGTCGGAAAGAATACTATTGAAAAAGAACAATTCTTATCAGACGAAATTATAGACCAATATAAAAATGCGTGTACTAAAATTGAATTTTTAAAGACAGTATTACATAGCCCAAGTTCCAACGCAATATTTAACCAGAGAAATTTTCAGGGAGGGATTATAATGCAAAAACATTTTTAACATCAATATGTCAGTCCTACGTTTGAAGAAAGTGGGAAGGAATTTATTGTTGTAAAACGATGTAAAATCTGTCTTGAAGGGAAATATAAATAATTTTCTGCCCGTATAATACTAAGTGGCAAAAGAGATAGTTTCCGTACTATATATACAGGGACATCATTTTATTTTTACTTCAATTTTTATTGTATCTGAATTTTTGAATGTACTTCACTCCCACCCCCTCTACTAGTAAACTTCCAATGGTTCACCACACAGAACAGAGGACCCTGTGCAGTACTGCATTACTGAGTATAGTACGTTCCAGAAATATGTTCCGAGTTTTCCAGTGACGAAAGAGTTTTCAATATTCAATCATATTTTTGCACAGGTACTGTCGTCCGTTTGCCTACGTCGCATCCCGGTTTCCCCCACCTGCTTCTGTTCGCCCCTCTGTAAAGTCTAGTAGCTGGGCTGTCTTAGCTCTTTTCTGAAAACATTAATTTCTGTTAGGAATTGGACGTCTACGTAATATTATAAAACTGTTTAAAATAACTTAAATAAAAGGGCCTCGTTAAGTATTTAAATGTCACGTGATTCCCCCTGCTTTCTACGACTCTGCGACAAAACCAGTTGGACGGACAGTAGGTAGGATGTCTGAGTAATTTTATATTTTCGGATCGGGCAGAAGTAAAGATTGAATTTACAGTACATAAGGTACTCTTTTATAGAGTAGGTACAGAATTATTTCAACATGAGTTACTAGTACGAAGGACGAAACTGGCAATTGGAATTAGGTACAATAGTCTATAGTGCGATAATATGCACAAAAGAACTGAAGCCTGTATCGAAATTAACGGCCACCATTTTCAAAAATGTGTTTAACTATCCATATTATGATTATTTTTCAATTTAACTTCATTCTCTATATTGTACGCTAATGTGCTGTAACAGTACACCGCATAATGAATACGTCCGAATGGATAGCTCTATTCGTGAGTAAAAACACTAAGTGTTAATACAGTACTGTATTCTGATTAAACAAAAACCTAATGAAAATTATCGAACTCAAAATCGCGATACTTCCTAGTTTACGTAAATGCATGAACTACTTTTCTTCCCTCCTATACCTAGTAGAGTGATTTGTATTTTACGCCAGTATCATCGAACTCCAGTCTTGGAAGGGAGAGCAAGCGGTGTTTCCGGTTGTAGACCTTAATCCAAGGATATAGCCAGGTTAATATTAAAAATGTTAGTAAAAATAAAATGATGTCTCTGTAGTATACGCAGAACAATGAGAACGGTATTCGTTACGCTGTTTTCGGATTACTGTCCGCACTTTACCGCAAAGAATCCAACATAATTGGCGCAAACCCCGTTGAGTTGATGAACTTTGTTCAAAGTCAGCACTTTGATCGATAAAAATCTGATAGGCTCTAATCGGGACTGAACTTCACTCGTGTAAAATGTTTGTATTTTTTTCAAGTACACAGAAGGTTAACAAGATGTCTGCTTATTCTTAAATGAGTTTCCCCATGTTTTAAGTAGATGTCCCATTTCTCTTCTATCAGACACTGTGTTAATTTTTTCTTAGATATTTATTTCGTTCATACGCTTTAAATCTTCCTTACATCTGGCTTTGCATTTTATGTATTTGAAGATGAAAATATACAAGATCTCTCTTTTCCACTCTGTTTTAGTTGGGATAAATTAAAAATTACGAGTATTATAACATAGACTACACTTATGAGAATCTCACCATTACTACGGAGACAAAACAGAGAATACAAAGACACAAGCATTCTAAGAAGCCTCATCTCGTTCTAGTGGAATAAACAATATTTCAAAGAAAATAAGAAGAGTGTGTACACCAACAGAAGAGACTGCAGATCGAATTAGAATAATGTATACATATTTTTATTATGGATTTAAGAAAAAGATAGATTGCTGTAGAAACTGAGTAGTGTATTTAAGAAGCACTGTAATTTCAATGATGGAAAGAAAAACTAACGAGGAAGTAAGAAGAATGAATGCGAAAAAAAAACAGTGGTAAACGGAATAGGGGGAAGATATTAAATTGGTTTGGGCATCTATATGGACGCGAGAAGATTGTTCCTCTAAAAAAAATATATCAAGGAGACCACTGGAAAAGAGACGTAGCCACGTGATCATGTTGAGAATATAGACGCCAGTAATCGAAATGCAGAATAAACTGTATTGGACGAAGGGTTTGGTGTAGAATGGCGGAAATATGGTAAGATACTGTTAACATTTGAATATTCTTTTATGCTCTGATTGTGCCTGAAATTATAGCAGAAATAATAATAATAATAATAATAATAATAATAATAATAATAATAATAATAATAAAAGCCTGTGTCTTATTTCAATCAAATCTAGAATTTCATATGTTGAAACAGAGTACCTACCAGTAGACCTTAAAATTTTGCTCACAAATACCCTATTCACATTAATTTGAATCTGCCGTTAAATTAAGCATAACTGAATCCAATGTCACACTATCGAGATTCCTCGATTAGCGTACGTTGTGGGTTCGCAGCGTCCCACTGATGCCGGAAATACGATGACGATCTATTCCAAGAAAAAGGTGGAGGTGCCCCCATACAAATGTGTACATTCGAACTCGAACGCAAAATTCAATTAAAGATAAAAAACGAGATTCAATTAAATTCCACTTCCATTATCAGTGTCGTCATGCTCTGGTATTTATTCCAATGTGACAAATCCTGTTACATTAATGACCTAACGCGATCGACCATTGGCAAGAGCGATGCAAGGGACACGACTCCTACAGCACGTGCGAAAACCTATGAACGCCTAGTTTCAATGGCTAGAGATTCATAGAACTCGGATGCATCTTAAAACTGAGGCTAAGACATTTATTCTTGGAATAAGTAATCCTTTGATACTGCTTCTCATATGCAGAGGTGCCAACCTTTTAACTGGATTATCACTGTTATCAGTATCTAATCTCACAGTGAGCATGGGCGTGCCCCCCCCCCTCCTTCTGGCAAAGCCAGATGTGAAACAAATTATCGTTTCTGGCCGGTGACCTTGTGAGTAAACCCAGTTCGCGAGCCACTGGAATTCTGATTACCCATGACTCCCACCCCATTAAAAATCCACGAGAAACCGTAGCGATCTCTGTCGCCGAGCTTGATGTAGGCAAGGTATGGTCTCGTGTTTACTTTCTCTTCATCTCTGTTATTTACATGGAGTACAGTCTTACGAATACTGATCTTGGTCTTGCAAGTGAACGAGAGTGGAGTGTTATGTTAACATGTGTTCCGTTCCGTTAAGAATGCCCATTATTTCAAAGCTCCTAGAGAACCTTACATGAAAAGCAAAGCCATGAAATAATTCCTGGAGGTAAAGGTAGCCACCATACATGCCATGAAGGCAATTGAGGCGGAGCTCTACGTCTTCTTAACGTCTGCACTAGAATGAGGTGGTGTGGTCGACACTACGCTCCGAACGCCTTCTTATACCTTTGAAAGACCCGATACTCAATTTGATGGGAGGCTCAGTAAATCTCGGGACCGTTCTGCAACTTTGGCAAAGAGGAAATCCGTCACCACTCAGGATCAAACTCCGGATATTCGAGTCTGTAGCCAGTTGCTCTATCAACTGAGCTATCCCGCCGTCGAGAAGTACGAGTAATTCTTAATACTGTATAAGCTTATATAATTTCAACAAGTGTGTTGATTGCCGCACAGCGACAATGATAATTTCTACGCGAATGAAGGAA
The DNA here is from genome assembly GCF_040183065.1 of Periplaneta americana. Classification (NCBI taxonomy): domain Eukaryota; kingdom Metazoa; phylum Arthropoda; class Insecta; order Blattodea; family Blattidae; genus Periplaneta; species Periplaneta americana. Next base: position 60,666,775 of record NC_091131.1, on the reverse strand, counting down.
CTGTCTCTACTAGAATCTGTGTGATGTATCTTGTCTCACTGTGAAAAGAGAGAGAAAGGAGATATGTCTTACTTCGTCTGTATTGTTATGGCAATAGGGGAATGGAGTGATGCCTTCCGTCCATCCAGTGGCGGAAAGGACCAGCTGATACATTCTGTAGCGCAAAATAAAATTACAAAATATCTCTCTTCGTACTGTGTAGTTCCGTCACTGAGCTTGTCTTTCAAGAAAATGAGTTCCGGTAGCCTGCACAATAACAAGGTTTTGAAAGGTATCCTGAAAATTTACAACCTTCCTTTAATCTCCACCCTCATTTGAAGGGACTTAATTTTATTGCTACTGAGACAAGATAAACCTTACCAGGTATATTAACAAATTGTGAGTGATAATAATAATAATAATAATAATAATAATAATAATAATAATAATAATAATAATAATAATAATATTATTATTATTATTATTATTTCTCATGAAATGAATGAAGAAATATTTAAGGGAAAAGGGAGACCCGTCGGAAGAAAAATAATGCGAATGAGGCAGCAGAACAAGTGGATAGCTTCGAATACATACTTGGGATGTACTGTAAGTAGTAACATGAGCTGCTGCAAGGAAGTCAAAAGGTGGACAGCAATGGCAGGGCAACCTTTTAATAGAAAAATAAGAATCTTCTGCGGACCTCTGGAAAAAGAGCTAAAAAACAGACTAGTGAAGTGCTTTGTGTGCAATGTGGCATGGTATGGGACAAAAACATGAACAATACGAAGTAAAGAGAAGCGACTAAAAACATTTGAAATGTGGATATGAAAATGGATGGAGGGTGTGTAATGGACAGACAAAAAGAAATGAAGCTGTGTTGGAAACAGTGGGTGACGAAAAAATAATGCCGAAACTGATCAGAAGACGAAAAGGAATTGGTTGGGTCTCTGGCTGAGAAGAAATTGCCTACTGAAAGATGCACTGGAAGGAATGGTGAACGGGAGAAGATTTCGGGGCAGAAGAAAATATCAGATGATAGACGACATGAAGATATATGGATCATATGCGGAGTCTAAGAAGCAAAAAATAGAAATGATTGGAGAATGCTGGGTTTGCAGTGAAGGACCTGCCATTTGATAGAACACTATACATGTATCCTTAAAAAACCGCAGTTGCGTTGGTGAAATGACGATATACTGGTGAGAAGAAACTTGAAAAAATCAAGAGAAAAACCCCCTCGCACCCACTTTGTCCAACACAAATTCCATCATAGCATAGACGGGGATCAAACCTGGTCGCCACTGCGAGACTAATCACTCGACCACGGGCAACAACGGATATTTTCCTTGAAAACAGACGCTACTGCAGTGACGGAATTTTCCATATTTATTTAACATACTTTCGGTTCTTTAACGAAACTGTATCAACTACTAGGTCGTTTACCGTGGATAGAACTGGTGTCTGCGAAATGGTTTTTGACGCAACGAGGGAGAGGATTTGGCATGGGATTACCCGGCATTTGCTTTATAGTTTGGGAAAACCATTAAAAACTAATAATGTAATTAGCCCATGCGGGTACAAAACCCATGCCAGAGCAAAGCTCCCGATCAGCAGGCAAACGCGCCTACGGCCTGAGCTACGTTGACGGCCTCTCATTTCAAGTAGGCCTACTTTGTGAAAACCATTTCCGAGCAGCTTTTCTATTACAGTCTGAGAGTGTTATTTAATTGATTTTACCACGCTTTATAAACTGAGATGGGTATCCAGCGACTGAGTGAAATGAAGGTGATAATGCCAGCGAAATGAGTCCAGGGTTCAGCGCCGAAAGTTACCCTGCATTTGCTCTTAATGGGTTGAGGGAAAATCCCGGAAAAAAAACCTCAATCTGGTAACTTGGTTCTAACCAAGATTTGAACCCGGGTCCTCTCCTTTCACGGTCAGACATGTCAACTGTTACTCCACAACGGTGGACCTGTGGATCTTCAAGAAACGAAGAGCGGTTCCTTCGCCGAGAAGTTGTCAGTTACGGATGAACCACTACCGAGAGAAGGCCCGGAACCGAAGAACTGTAAGGCAAACAGTTGCCAGGCCCAAGACAGCAAAGTGCGATTTTGTGTAGAACGACTCAGTTAAATCATTTTAGTCTCGCAGGGCGGGCTGTCACTTCACACACTCACACAGACAACATCCTTGCTTTAATGCGACTGCAGAAAGAAGAAATACGAAACCGTTGCCACAATCCATTCAGTACTTCCGATCTATTTTAAGAATTGCAGCAGTAACGCAAGAGCGAAAATGTGTACTAACAATGTTATCTTCAAAGAAATCAAGACTTCCAACTTTGTTGTAATCAGACAGCATGTAACGGGAGAATTTTGGCAGTGAAATACTTCATTGTAGAAGTTATCGGACTCTCTCTGAGCCACGTTCCTTGATGGTGTTGTCATTAAGAGCTCATGATCGAAGATGGTGTCTTTATCCGGCAACCATCAGCAAAGTACTTCCACACTTGCTTAACGCTGAAAAAGTCATTACGCGCCAAAAATATAAAAATCAAGTGGAATACCTGAGTAACATGGAACGATCCTGTCAATTATTAAGGAGATGGTGAAGGTCTAATAGCCCAACTCACTGCAGCAGCAGAGGAGATATTGTAGACGTAGTAGACGAGTAGTGGTAATCCTAGTAGTACTAGTAGCTCCGGATCTAGTACCTACTATAGTGACAGATTTGCGGGGATTATGACGAATGCAGAATGTGTCTGCAGTATATAAGATAAGATCAGGCCTTTCCTGTGACGTTATAATGTGCCGTGGCTATGTCACCATAGGGTATGGAGGGGGAACATAGGTTTTAGTCTGAGATGAACTTCCGTGTCGGCAGATTCGTATAGTATTAACCATTATGAAACAAACTCTCTTTCTCCTCCTACATCGCACAGCTCAGATGCCACGTCTTGCCTCCCCAGCTGTACTCTCTGATTTACATATAAATGTAAACACTTTCAATAAAAAAAATACGATTATAATTTCTTCACCTCTGGAAAATTTCATTTTATATAAATTAATCTTAAACCTACATCATTTGCTGATGAGGTTTCGAGTATCTCGACCAAAGGACCAAGTTTAACAAATCGAGAATTACTATTCCACGATGTGAATTCTGTAAGTTGGTTGCCAAATTACCTCTGTTGCTTTTCGCAATACATCTTAAACCCACAATCGAATGACACTCCTGTGACGTAAGAGCACAACAACATTATTAATAGTGCTGTAGATCGATCAAAATATTTAATCGATTAACTATTTGAATTTAATAGATTAATTGAGCTTTAATAGACTTGAAAAAATATTTTAATATACTGTAATAGGCCTACACAATTATCGTTAAATTTAACTTGTGTTCGGTGATAAGCATAAGTATTAAATTTAATGTTTTATATCTGTATATATTGTATCGTTATATTACAAAACAACTATTTTAATTACTTACTAACATATTTATTATGAGGCTTATAATTTATCGTGTAAATTTCTCCGGGAATTCTTGAGACAAACATAAATAACAAAAAGTATGAAGACTCACCTAGTTAATACTGCTTCATCCATGATTTTAAACATGTGAGTGCATTCACATGCTTCGAATTAATTGCCGCTCTACGTTTAGTAACAATGTTTCCTGCATCACTGAACACGAAAAAACTTTTTTCTGTCAAGCACTTCTCCACGATCGTTCAATTTAAACCCAAACGTTTCACTGAGTTTACCTCTCAAATTCTCATATGACATAATGGAGTTTACAGATAACCGATTTTTTTCTTTATAAACTAAACACACAACCTTCATATACAAATTCAGTACAGAAACTGCAACTGCAAAACTACAGCGGTCGAAACAGAAGACTGGTCCCTATTGTAATCGAATTACCAGATTTTAAAAAGAGAAGAAGGCAATTAGGCTCTCATTTGCACACAGTGTAGACATGGCTATTTTAAAAGGGATGATGGGAACGAATCCCAGAAAAGTATGTATTTCATATGCTAGGAAGATGAGATGACAACAAGGTGGAAGTTTTCTTGAAAACCATAAACTTAATAAGGGTTTCGCATTGTGTTTCAACTTTCAATAGAGGTAGACTAGGTCACTGTACTCATATTTCCATCTCTTCCTGAAGTGTTTGTGCAAAGATTTTCCCTACCCTATCTGGTTTAGTTAGAAAATAACAGTACTATTGTGGTTTTAAGTAAGCAATTTCAGAGAGAGGAATATTGTCGGAATTCTAGTATGAGTTTGTATTAACAAAATAATAATTAATATCAACTACAACCGATTAATTTTACAACAGAAATTGATCGTTTAATCGATTAAATCCCACAACACTAATTGTTAAGTTTCAAATTGAGATAACATAGAACAATTGACAAAGGTGCGTTATTCTAAAACAATTTTATATCGGAGCAGTTCTTCCATGATCATAGGTCCTATTTTCCGCTTGCTTGAAATTCAACACACTCCAACAAACCGTTCAAATTATACCAAGTTCTCAACAGAAGAGCATGAGAATCGACAGCAGTAACTGAAGAAGTAATGTACTTACGCCAATTTCGCCCTTACACGCCTGCTCGTCAAAGTGGCGGAATAATAAGACAGTTCGACTGCGCGTCCTTTGTTTGGCAGCCATCAGATCACTTACCTGGAAAGAAAACAAGAGTCAGTCGTTCAGCAAGCAGAACATGTACGTGTAAAATCTACACCCTCCTGGCAACATTCAAACTCAATATGCATTATCATATTTGATCGCAGTAACCTCTAGTTACTCTATAACGACAACGCAAGTCGGAAGCCTTCCTTACGCCGAAAAACCTCATAAGCTCTTTCATTCATAAACAGGCAGCTTATCCTGGTCACTGTACTGCATTTGTAATACTTATTTTTATCAAATAAGTGTGTGCAACTTTTCAGTAATTTATTTTTTATTTTAAAAATGAATGTGTTGGTGGAAAAATGATGACGTGAAACAAGAGAACCGCGAACATAACCACTCAGTACTCGCCTTGTCCACCCTGATTCAGACTGATACCTAACCCGGGTCGCCATGGTGGAAGGCGAGAGACTAATCACCCCGCCATGGGCGAGGTTGTAATGTATTTTTTTTGCATTTTGCAGCTGTTCTTGTTAGGTCTTGAAAGTTATAATTCCCACACAGAAATTTGCTGCTGGGGAAACGATTCTTCGTAACATAAAACTATATTCAAATAGACCCATTACAGTGCAGTTTTGCGACGGCTTTGGAATAATATTGCTCTAAATTTTGAATGCAATATACTTTATTTGCAATTTTAAAAATATAATAGTGTAAAAATATTGTACAATACAAGTTTTTGAAGTGCATTACAAAATCTCGGAAACTGGAAAACTCACATATGCCGGTAGGCTAAGTCTTAAGTGTAAAAGTAGCCTGATGGTTGTAATTATAATATGTTAACACATGTTAGGTTTTTATAAATAAGTCTGATCTTGACATTTTGTGTCACAACCCAAGTAAATTAGTAAACTATGGATATTCCTATTGAGGCTGAGATTTAATAATAATCTGGTGTCAAAACTGCAAAGTCTATCAGTAAAAAATACTAACAGTTAACAAGAGACAGCATGTAGCCTATTTCCTGTTTTCGGTAGTCACGGTTCGATTCCAGATACTACCAATAAACAAAATTTGAGATGAACATGATACGGACAGGTATACCCTACTCTAGTTTTTCAAACTTTTCCTCGATTTTGTAAAAAGCATTTCCCAAATTTATTCATTTAAGTAGTTATTTATTCATTTAACATGCGTTCAAATTTCAAAATGAATCACTAGGAGATCAAAAATAGAAAATTAGGTTGGGGGGAAAAAGTGCTAAATTACATTTCGTTTCGTTATTTTGCTATCTATTTGTCAGAATATACTATTACTCGTTTAATTACAACATTCCACACTATAGGCTATAAATCATATGACTTTAAAACCAGAATAGATATAAAGAAGTTATAGGCGGAAAACATATTAATATATCTTTACGCAAATTTATTTAAACTAATTATGTGTTGGATATTATATCAGTAAAATTGTTAAGCTGGGAAGGCTGAATACTGTTGGGATACAACAGCAATGAATTAAAAGGACTGCTCTTTTCCTACAATATTTTGATAGTTCTGAATGCAGCCCGTGTACGGTTAACAGTAATGGATTGTTAAGACGTTGGGTATGTGTTATCTTTCTATTTATGTATTCAATACTATATCTTACAAGTCATGCAACTGAACTTGTCATAATTTGTGTAACTGCCCACTATTACATAAAATATAGGATATAGTGAACTTATTGTACCTAATAAATAAACAGAGCATTTTGTTGCGAAAATGAGAGTAAAATGTGATGAGGTTCAAATGCACAGACATGCCAAAGACAGTTTCTAGATTCGAACTTTCCCTCTTAACTACAGAGAACGTGTGCCAAAAGACCTGCCAGGGATTAAATCCCTGAATAACTTGACGTAACTCTTGTCGCCGAATTGTAAGACGACAGTACATTCTGAGTTCAAGGCGAGTGTAGGACAGATTTTGACAGTAGGAACCTAATTGTCTTCATTCCCATGCCATTTTTTCGATTTCAAAAGCTCGCAGCACAAGTCGGAAAACTTGTGCAGCTGCCACCATTACGCAATATTGCAGCAATGGCCATGAAACGCTGTGAAGGGTCCGCAACACGTGGTGGGCAGCTGGCAACACCCACGCTCCGCCGTGTGGAGCTTGCCCATGCCAAATCATCACAATCACTACTGCAAAAGTCCAATCTGAGCGACAAGTGCTCCCATTCAGTTGCCCGGAAAATCACTTGATAAAAGAAATCTTTATCACAACTTGCAACCTCTGAAGGCCGTTTGGGATACCATCATATTACAATCTCACTTCAACTTTGCAATCTTGACGGTTTCTCTTCCTTCCAGTATAGCTTCAATAAATGGGCCCTGTGCCTCATTTCCTCATAATTAGAGCCCGGATGTTAGGCAAAATGTTTTTTTAACTGACTATATGTATGAAAGATCTATTAGAGATAAACACGTTTCCGCACATTTGGGGACGATAGGCCCAATTTTTATTTTGCCTTTTTTTCCTATTTTAAGGTTAACTGCCTTTTTTTTTTTTAGCCTTTTACGTCATTATCGTACATTTTCTATATTTTAATGCATTTAAAATAAACCGCACATAAATTATATAAAAAAAAACAAAAAAGAACGGTTGTACAAATTAAAAATATATAAGTTATTCACCTCACATAAATATTTGCTGAGAATCTTATTCTCCAGCAATACATACGTTTCCAAGAAGTCGTAAACTTTTTTCGCCTACCGATTCCATATTTTATGTCACTTAACAAAGATGCTTGAACAGTATAACCCTCAGTGCTCAGATCACTTCGGAGTTTACCAGCGAAAGAAAGAGATGAGAGAAGTATTAAAAGCAAATCTCCAGATCCCGTTACTGTTGTCGCTTGCACGCACTACTTAGGTTTAAGATACAAATTAGATTTACTTTAAATGTTATTTTAAGTGATCGTGTTTCATTTAATTTAGGATGCTCCTTGTTAATATTATTATACTACTGTTATATTATTATTATTATTATTATTATTATCATCATCATTATTAAGTGTCATTAGTTACCACTGCCACCAGGTATTTACTCATTTGCAGTGTGAATAAATACATACATATGCGGAGACTAAGAGGAAGGCAGAAAATAGGAAAGACTGATTAATGCTAAGTTTGCAGTGAAAGACTTGCCCTTGAGCAGAACATTATGAATGAATTGTATTCTGCCTATATTACTTCGAAAGTGTATCTAAAGTCATTACTCTCCAAGTACTCTATGCATTGTTAATCTTGCGATCTAAAGTCATTTATGCTTACTGATAACCCTTGGCAAACTTTTCAGTAATATCCCTCATTTATTTAACTTGAAATAAGTCTGCTATCATCTTGTCTCTCATAAATGACATTTTGAAAATAGACACGAGATGGTGTTTAATCTTATCTCACTCTCAGAACGCACAATAACTTCAATATGCTATGATTATTTGATTCCAAGAAGTTTATTAGTTACCCATCAACGTAAAATCACATAGTTATTATATTGACAGAATGTTTGTTGAAACATTCTCTTGGATTGGATGGGATTATCATCATATACGAGGCACCGGGTATTACAGGAGGGGATAGATGAGTTCTAATGCATTTCGAGGTAGCCACGACAACGTTCCGGCCATATTTCCACGCCAACTATCAGTTAAAATGGATTCCGAAGCTATTCTCAAGTGAAGGAGGTAAAAAAAATCCGTCTCCACCTCCATTTTAAATTAAGTTCAGTTTCTTCTTCTTCTTCTTTTTCTTTTATATTGGTCGTAACCTGTTTTTCTTCACGCTTTATCCTGGAGATTCACTATATGTTGATTGCAGACCATGTTTCCATCTTTGTTGCGGTCTTCCTATACCTCTTCTTCCTAGGGTTTCATGTCCCTGATTATTTTTGCTATTATATCATCCCTCATTCTTGTAACATGATTATTCCATTCCTTTCTTCTTCCTTTCACAAATTTATTAATGTCTATTATGTCACACTGGTCTCTTACTTCTTTATTTCTCACCCTATCTCTTCTCGTCTTCCCTATTATTGATCTTAATGTATTCATCTCTACTGTTGTATATATCTGATTTATATTTTTGGTGGTGGCTCGTGTTTCGGCTCCATAAGCCAATATCGGTCTTACTATGGTTTTATATATTTTAACTTTTCCTTCTATACTTAAATACTTATTTTTCCATGTTACATCCCTTAAGTAACCTGATACTCGAGCTCCTTTCATGATCTGTAGGTTCAGTTTCATAAAGCTAAATGTTCTTTTTCAGAGTCTACAAAATTGTCCCAGTAATATTTTCTTTTCAATTTCGACACAACTCCAGTTTCAATGACTATCATAACTCTCCATTTCTTATCTATACAACTTTGGAAAGCGTCTGTACAATAGTTTCAAAGACAAAAAGATAGGGGGACAGTAGGACGAGATTGGAGGGGAAAACTAAGGTTCATCTGGGGATCGAACCCTACCAGCTGTTCTGCTGGCAGCTGTCCAGCAACCAACAGGTTAGCGCTGCGCTGCGCCGCGACGTCATGTAAACATCCGGTGCCCGCAGCCGTGTTCATGCAATATCGGGAGCCGCCGGCAGCTGCACGCAATACAATGTGACCCTCGGCAAGTAAAGGACTGCCTCTTCATTTATGTTAATACTAATTTCCTACAACAGAAAAACATTGCTCAAAACATATCATTCCGAGCAATTTCTTGTACAGGGACATCATTTTATTTTTACTACCATTTTTAATATTAACCTGGTTATATCTTTGGATTAAAGGTCTAGAACCGGAAACACCGCTTGCTCCCCCTTCCAAGACTGGAGTTCGACGATACTGGCATAAAATACAAATCACTTTACTAGGTATAGGAGGGAAGAAAAATAGTTCATCCGTTTATGTAAACTAGGAAATATCGTAATTTTGAGTTTCATAATTTTCATTAGGTTTTTGTTTAATCAAAATACAGTACTGTATTAACACTTAGTGTTTTTACTCACGAATTGAGCTATCCATTCGGACGTATTAATTATGCAGTGTATATTGTACTGTTACAGCACATTAGCGTACAATGTAGAGAATGAAATTAAATTGAAAAATAATCATAATATGGATATTTAAACACATTTTTGAAAATGTGTAGCCGTTCATTTCGATACAGGCTTCAGTTCTTTTGTGCATATTATTGCACTATAGACTATTGAACCTAATTCCAATTACCCGTTTCGTCCTTCGTACGAGTAACTCATGTTGAAATAATTCTGTCCCTACTCTATAAAAGAGCACCTTACGTACTGTAAATTTAATCTTCACTTCTGCCCGATCCGAAAAGATAAAATTGCTCAGACATGCTATCTACTGTCCGTACTTAACGAGGCCCTTTTTATTTAAGTTATTTTAAACAGTTGTATAATATTACGTAGACGTCCAATTCCTAATAGAAATTAATGTTCTCAGAAAAGAGCTAAGACAGCCCAGCTACTAGACTTTACAGAGAGGCGAACAGAAGCAGGTGGGGGAAACCGGGATGCGACGTAGGCAAACGGACGACAGTACCTGTGCAAAAATATGATTCAATATTGAAAGCTCTTTCGTCACTGGAAAACGCGAACATATTTCTGGAAGGTCGTATACTCACTAACTCAGTACTGCATACGCGGCCTTGGTTCTGTGTGGAGAACAGTTGGAAGTTTACTAGTAGAGGAGGTAGGAGTGAAGTACATTCAAAAACTCAGGTACAATAAAAATTGAAGTAAAAAATAAAATGATGTCCCTGTACTACTTCTAAGTTAGTATTACAATATGTTCTGGGATTTTCAAATATACATTTACGCATGTATGCCCTGTAAAAAAAAAAAGAGCCACTTATAATTTCATTACACTTCATTAAAACTACTTCTTCACTCCAGGCGCCTGTTCCGACAACAGTCGCTTCATAGCTCTCCATTTTTTGGGAGTGCTGTTTTCAATTCTACAGGTTTATATGTATGCAGTCCATCTCAATTACCATTTTTTTTCTAGTAATGCTGCATACCTTGAACTCTGATCTTATGCCACCATTTCGTATCTGATCGCTTCTGCAGCCCTCAGTTCTCAGGAATACCATTTCGGCTGATTGAATACTTTCTCATTTTGTCATAACCCATGTCTCATTGTCATGGTAATGTAGGAATGTATGGTATCTTCGTTGTTAATTTTGTTCAAATATTTATGCATATCTCTACGAATATGTCAATTTAAAAAAATATATAAAATCAGCATCATTTTTTTTTATTTTAGTAGGTTATTTTACGACGCTTTATCAACATCTTAGGTTATTTAGCGTCTGAATGAGATGAAAGTGATAATGCCGGTGAAATGAGTCCGGGGTCCAACACCGAAAGTTACCTAACATTTGCTCATATTGGGTTGAGGGAAAATCCCGGAAAAAACCTCAACCAGGTAACTTGCCCCGACCGGGAATCGAACCCGGGCCACCTGGTTTCGCGGCTAGACGCGCTAACCGTTACTCCACAGGTGTGAACATCAGCATCAATGAAATATACTGATATCTTAAGGGACAAACAAGCGAGGCTGCAGCTTATATGTGTTTTGTTATCAAAACATGCAACATAACAAAAAATACTACATTCCATTCATACAAATGCAATCGTAAGGGCCAGCACGTGACCTCTGCTATTCACGGTTCGCAGGATAGGAGTAACTTAAGCCAGGGACCACATGGAGCACAATGCGACGCAGTCCAGTTTAACGTTAGAAATAGAAGATCACTGCCACCATCCCTTTGACATGCCGCACCCGCATTTGCTTGCATGATCGCTCCTACCAGAAACGCGATGTTACACTCCTTGCCTGGCGAAGCTTTGTCACATCATGATGTCAAATTGTTATATGTGGCGCAATGGTGAATATTAGTTTCAACACTTTCTACACTAAATTTGGATATCTCGGATTTCGAAGTTTACCAGAAACAAGCTTATGGAAATAGTATCCCGTTTTGCGTTTCCAAGAAAATATCGAGGAAACTAATTTCGCCATGTCTTCGGATTCCTTCAAATTAGTTTCAGAACTACAGCTCTCCCCGCGATCACACCAAGTCGCAACAAAGCCGCCTCTTTTCCGGCATTTTTCAGCATTTATATGCGTCTACACAATTCTCTCCAAACATATACGCCTACAGCAATTTCAAAAAACGTGAGGACGGTTATTTACATTCTCTATTGTAGCTGATTAAAAAACGTGTATCTTAGTACAGTAGTTCCCAACCTATTTAGCGCCACGGACCCCTGGAAGCACATGTTTAATTTCTGCGGACCCCCAAAATATTTTTCATAATTTAGGCTAGTAATCATGTCTGTTCTACTCATTACGCATTTGTATAATGTAGTGAACAGAACATTCTCAATAAATTAACGATATTAAATTTCAGTTTTAGCTTTTGAATACTCGTATAATCTTAAATACATAGGCTAGTACTTGCGAAGTTATTTTATCTTACATAAAGTATTTCCTTTAAAAAATGAAACAATCTTTTTAGACTTGTCATAACGTTATCACTGGGATGGTTGATGTCATTGGTATTAAAAATTAAACCAGCTTTTCAGACTTACAAGATTTTCACTTATTCATGGGATTATTGATGTTGCTTTGCAAAGTATGATTCAATTGTAGATACTCTCAAGTCAAAGTCTACATCAGCGTTAAGTTTACTTCCATACTTGTTCTTCAAAAAGACCAGAGCAAAAAATCCATTCTGGCCCAATGCTGTTACAAATAGCATAGGGTTGCTTTGTAATTCGTGAAACATCGACATATAATTACGCGTGAAACCAAAATTAGGAAACACGATTTTTAATCTCGAATCAAAAGATTTATTCTAACAATTCTAGTGGCCCCTATTCTTTTTTTGATGGGCTATAATTTTCCACAAAGGAGAGATTATTCGTAAATTTTTTTCTTGCAGAAGTGTCAATGTCAATAAATGAAATAAAATATGTGTATACTTCCAAAATTATCGGACAAGGGTTCAATCATGTGTTCTTAGAAAGTCACAGAGTGGGAAATGAATCTAATTCTAGATTGATAACTTAGCGAGAAAACAAGTTTAATTTCTTTACCAATGTTTCATTCTTATCATGAACGGTAAACAAGATTGGACCCTGAAGATTAGAATTTAAAAAAAAAAAGCTAAAATATTCTAATACGTTGATAAAAATCGGAGAACGTTATGAAGTTAATATTACTGAAAATACTGTTTGAAAACACATATGGGTTTCTCGGACCCCTCTCAAATCACTCACGGACCCCCAAGGATCCGCGGACTACAGGTTGGGGAACCGATGCTTTAGTACTAGTACATCCACAGACTGAACTCTTGTCGTTTAATTCCCAAGAAACAAACAGTACTAGGTATAATAAGATTTATCATTCTTACGAAACGACTCCGTTTAAATGTCGAACCTGCTGCCAACAAGAAAAATTCCGAGCTCAGGCACACTGTTATTCATGGAACTGTACAGCAACCTCTTGTGCACGTTTACCTGTATTTTCCAACGGGTAACGTTTTAATCATATTTCACACAAACTCGCCATATTAGTCAACTACTGAGTCATACGGCTCGACGGTCTATGATTAGTAAACCCGGAGTATTTCACTCACCTGTGCCATTCGGACATCTGCTTTTCAAATTACGACAGACAGTGAAACTGTTCTCCCACAGTCTCTGCAGTACACACTAACAGCGGTGCTGCAGCCCTTGACGACAAGCGGGAGCCATTGTTCTGCAACTGACTTTTCCGTGACCTTGGCGCGCCTCGAGCCAGTAACCTCGCCGCGGAGGAATGTACGTGCGCAGCGCGTCCCGCATTCGGTTGGTACTCCATTATGATCTATTTACCCTCCAGAAATCGGTACTCCAGCTACCGACGCAACCCTGAAAACCGTACATACGTACCTAGCAACTGGTACCTTAAGTACAATATTCTTCGGGATCCAACATCAGAATGCCTACCAACACCTCTCCGATACCAGTTTCCACATTAATACTTTACTTTTCATCACGAGTCAGAAAGCAACTAAATTCTATCCAGAAGTACATTAACATTATCTACACAATATACGCACAACGTATAATGATTGTTCATATTATACCATCATTAAAACAATGTAGGTACCCAAGATTTAAGCTCTAACCAATGTGTATAATGAAACATTTCATTCATTTCTTTTATCTCTTTTCATTGCTGTAGCACTCATAAAACCAGGACTTTCTGAACTTCTCAGCGCTGACTAATTGCTTACACAAGAATCCGGCGTTATCTCTCATGCAGATGATAAACTAGAAGACTGCTGCTATTCCGAGAAACGAGACAACTGGGCTAATATAACAATCTCTCTGTGATCTCATTCGGGAACCTGCTCGTTTTCTTTTATTTAATTGCTTGGATATAGTTGTTATAATTATTCTTGCTATGTGTAAATTTACACTGGGAATTAAATGAACAGAACAAATTTATCACGGATCATAATAATGTTCACTTGTTAAAAGTCGACTTTTTGAAAAACTACTACACACAATCGCCGTATTGAAAAAGCAGACAAAAAAATGGTGGCGCGAAATAGTTCTCCGCCGTGAAGAAGTGGTAGACGCGGTGTAAATTAAGGCATCGCTTATGAATCGGAAAACAAAACATAGCTTGACGCAGCGCAGCCGTCGCTCGCCGCTCGGAGCACATTTATATTCCACCGGAGTGCACGTTAACCTTGATCCGGCAACACAAGTCAAGCAGGAATGCCAACGCGACAACGCCGACTGTGCCGTGCGTTGCAATGCATAGAACCTTTTAAACTATAGACATGGTATATTATGGCGGTTTTAGTGGGGATTTATCGGTCTGTTTGGGTGAAGTGCAGAGGTGTTCATTTATCATCCCTCTCATTATACATCTAGTTGTTTTTCACAGTAATTTACTAGTTATAAAGTTATTTATAATTGCTTTAACCGTACTGTGAAAGTTGTGAATATGCAATAACATTCATTTTCTGGAATATAACAAAGACGTTAAAATTCTGACTCATTACTGAATAGGACGTCTATAAATAAACTGTAAAGAAGAAACTACAGATATAATGCACAGCAAACGAAATCGAAATGACTGCAGAAAACCTTTTCCAACAATAAAAAAAAAAGGGCGCAGGCCATTGGTTGAATGTGTTCTCTCACGATCAATGCATTACATTTAGTCTATGATTATGAAATTCCAACGGTATACAGGTAATACCGTCAAAGAATTTCGGAATCGGCCTTAACCAATGTTGCCGCCAAGTCAGCGGTTTAGTAGCTAAATCTGATGTTTTCAGGAATGTTGTCAGCTACAGAATTTTGCCGTCAGCGGCTATTTATTTGGCGTTTTTTTATGATTCCGGCAAGGGAAGACAATATTTTTATTTTTTTTCTGTAAAGATGTTAGGCCTGTATTGTTTTTATTTATGTATTTGCGGACAATAACATTGGCTAATCATGAACCAGAGATTAATTTGGTATTATCACAACTTTTCATTGTGCGAGTATAAAATATCAATGTTTTATGTTAACTCGATTTTGTACAACTATGTCCATTTCCTGCCTCATCCATTATTGTACAAATAAGGTATGCCACATTCGTTTTCACTGCAAACTCAGCATTCTCCAGCCTTTCCTACTTTCTGCCTTCCTCTTTGTCTCCTCATATGATCCGTATATCTTAATGTCGTCTTATATATTATTTAATTTATCATTCCGCATTGTAGTTTATATAACGCGACATATTCAAAACTTAAAACCAGACTCTTTTGCTGGCAGGTATGTCTCCAACTCAGTGTGAAATCAGATTTCGAACGGAGTGGTGTGACTGTGAATGTGATTGTTTCCGAAGTATGCAGTATATTATTCTTGATCTACTTCATTCAGTTTTGAAGAAATATGCCACGTAAAACTTCATACGTACAAAAGTTTAGAGATGTGTGTGAGAAAAAAAAATAATGTGTTGAAAGATTGGATGGAAGAAGTTGCCGGTGATAGTTCGAAAGCTCGATGTAAATGATGTAAGGTGATACTGAATGCAAAATATTCCGATTTAATTGTCCATACGATTTTGCATAGAACATAGAGCCTACGAAGTGATACACACTTTCCATAATTTAGTCTACATTTTTATAAAATTCTCCAGATCCTAAAACTGTATAGTTTGTATTTCAAATTTGGAAGTGATATGTTAAGAAAAATCTGGAGTTTTTCGAGTACAGTTTAGCGGTTTTTTAAGCTTGTGCAGCGGTAAATGGAATTGAGTTGGCAACACTGGCCTTAAAAATGTACGTATTCATACAAAAAATGAAGTACTGTTGTATTTAAATAGCGTGGCCGGTCAGAACATTCTCCAACGTAAACCAGGCGAGTCCATTTGATACTGATAATAGAAATTGGGTTATATGGGTTTGTTGCTGTGCAGGTACTGTTCAATTCACTTATCATTATGTAAACGCACAGTATACTACTGAAGGACATCAGTACCGTAATGGAACCAATAAGACATTGTAGTTCACTTTACTGTGAGCGGAAGAGAGAAAAGAGAAGATTGCATGTGTTAAGCAAGAGTATTTGGATAGCAGAGAGTGGAAAAACTGGAATCTCCCATGGAGTGCACGTATGTGACCAATGTTTTCCAACATAGCTATAACATACGTCAGCATGCATGCAGTTCTCCTCCTTCCCCACTGAATATGCTGAGAAACTGTCTCACATCACCCCTATTCAAACGTTCGCGCATTAACACAGCTTCCTAAAAACAACAGAAACTTGCTAAAATGGAGTAAAATACCTTGTGGGGGTTCTTATAATCATTTTCTAGTAAGAATTAAAATGAAGACATGGGAACTTATTATTGTGATCTAAAATACTGACGCAGCAGAAACCTGAGTTATACACAAACCCAGTTGTACATAGCTCTGGTTTGTATGTAATTATCCACAGGTCCTGGCAAAATTACATTGAACTGCCATATAACTAATTGTACATAATTCGCTTTTTTAAGTACAGTGCGATCGAGGAGTCTCTCCGCAGTGCTTGTGTAGCCGAGAATTCAATTGTATTTACTAGAGAATTCAAATGACAGCACTGGCCGCTAAGCATATGACTGTGTCCGAAATGATCGATCTTATGAACTACTGTATCTTGCTAATTGTTAATTCAATTAATAATTAACTAGAGTTAACGAAGATAGCAAGGATGGTGGAAATCAGATTCCTGCTATTCAGAATGTGACCGGAGGACATCGGCAATGGCAATGCGACGCAGATAAAGATTAAAAATGCACAGGCAAAAGGACACTACATTAAGAAAATGTTGGTTTCAATACGCAATAACGAGTCCTAATTACACACTATTGTAGTTTTTTTTTTCCTGTACCCAAGTCGTATATTATTAAAAGTATATACGTACTGGTCTTATCTTTTGAAGAGGTGGAGAAGTTCAAATACCTGGGAGCAACAGTAACAAATATAAATGATAGGGCTACTCGGGAGGAAATTAAACACAGAATAAATATGGGAAATACCTGTTATTATTCAGTTGAGAAGCTTTTATCATCCAGTCTGCTGTCAAAAAATCTGAAAGTTAGAATTTATAAAACAGCTGTGTTCTTTATGGTTGTGAAACTTGGACTCTCACTTTGAGAGAGGAACATAGGTTAAGGGTGTTTGAGAATAAGGTGCTTAGGAAAATTTTTGGGGCTAAAAGGGATGAAGTTACAGGAGGATGAAGAAAGTTACACAACACAGAACTGCACGCATTGTATTCTTCATCTGACATAATTAGAAACATTAAATCCAGACGTTTGAGATGGGCAGGGCATGTAGCACGTAGGGGCGAATCCAGAAATGCAATATAGAGTCTTAGTTTGGAGGCC
The DNA here is from genome assembly GCF_040183065.1 of Periplaneta americana. NCBI lineage: Eukaryota > Metazoa > Arthropoda > Insecta > Blattodea > Blattidae > Periplaneta > Periplaneta americana. Next base: position 60,649,181 of record NC_091131.1, on the reverse strand, counting down.
GGAGGGAAAAAGACCTTTGGGGAGGCCCAGACGTAGATGGGAACATAATATTAAAATGGATTTGAGGGAGGTGGGATATGATGATAGAGAATGGATTAATCTTGCTCAGGATAGGGACCAATGGCGGGCTTATGTGAGGGCGGCAATGAGCCTCCGGGTTCCTTAAAAACCAGTAAGTAAGTATATACGTATTGGTCACTTTACATATTTTGGCAATTACCTATATGTAACACTGATTCAGATTCTTAACACAAGTAAGCAATTTGATGTGCTATTATTTTACAGCACAAAAAGAAAAACAAAATTTGAAGTGTAAAGAAGCTTTTTCACGAAATAAACACTTTAAAGGAATTATGATTTAAAAGCAAATTGAAAATACTAACAAACAATTTTATGCGGAAGCGGTTTTTTAGATACGTGTAATGATTTATTAAAACCTTTTTAGGGTTCTCTTAACTGAAATTACTTTTTGTTTACTTTTTTAGTTTAAATGTTTACCTGTTAATTTTAACACTGAACGTGACAAATTAATTACAGCAAATCAAGTTAAAATTTCTACATGCCTCATTATCTGAAACGAATTTATCTGCAAACGCCCTACAATTTCCATACAAATACAAAAAATGCGAAATGGAACTGTAGTTTAGTGATAACCGACAAGACTGGATGCACTTTGGTAGCTTGATGGACTGAAATTGAGTTCGAAAGAACTGAAAGTGTTCCTGAACGAACTAAGAAACACCACGAAATTATGCAACCCACACTCAGCTGCCCATACACACGGCACACGCTGGCAGGAGTACGGAACTAAAATCGGAGTACACAAAATGGGCAGCCTGGGAGGAATAACAACAAATTTCAGGACATGATCCCGCTCCGGGTTTCCATGGCAACACTGATTAACGCGCTGACTGAGATTAGTCGATATAATAAGAATATACTACCCGTTCGGTCTTAACCATCAAGTTAATAAACTGCATCGCGGGTCCCGTACATCACAGGGCAGCAACGCTAGAAGAGTTCCAAGTAAAAACCGGTAACTGCAATGCCTGTTCGAAGTCCATGAGATGGTATTATGGCAATGCAGAATTGTAACTAGGGGTAGGCCATTCCGCGGTTATTAAATTTCAACAATTATAACCCCAGTGGATCTAAGCATCATCCACAAATAGACAAGGTGTTTTGGCTCCAAAAATATCTTGTGAGTCAACTGATGTCAATATTAATGAGCTACTTCGGAAAACATTAAGCAAGGATACAAATCAGACACAGAGCAGACCGTTTTCTGCAAATAATTTGGACTATCTCAACGAGAACTGGTTCCAATATCTTATCTATCATAAAATTAATCAATATCGAAACGTTGATAACTAAAGTTGTTAGAATTCCATAGATTTCTTGAGATTTGGTACCTTTGAAAGGGCTTATTCCACATACCTATTACGTTTCCTCCTACACCATTTCAGTAAAATGCGATTTTGACTTCGTGATGAGGGATCAGCATGAGTACGGAACTCCAAAGACAATAATTGAAGAAAAAAAAAAGGAAATCACGCACCCACCCGTGAGGTTAGTGGCATCAGTTCTCGTGAATATCATCCAAGGAAAAATAAAGCCGTGCGCCTTAATCTCTGTGTACAATGCGGCGGACTGTACCATAGATATGATCATGAAAGACTATAAAGAAGCGGTTAGAATTCAGCCCTGGACACCAAAAAATCTAGAGGGGGAAGTCAATCCCCCCCTTCTCTCTGTTTTACAAAAAAACTAGCTACATCACTGTCACGTATTTGTGGCGGAATTCATATCTTTAAGCCATCACAATTTCGTCCATAATCCACGAAACAGTGACTATGAAATCAACTGTTTTCATGTTTTTCTTTAGTCAGCACTTTATCCCACTCTTTCTAACATCGCTTCATTTCCTATTCTGTTTGTCCATTTCACGCGCTCCATTCTCTCCACATCCACATTTCAAACGCTTCTATTCGATTCTTTTCACTTCGTCGTAATGTCCATATTTCTGCCCTCTACAATTCCACACTCCATACAAAGCATTTCACTAGTCTTATCCTTAGTTCTTTCTCCAGTGATCCGCAGAAGATGCTCCTTTTTCTATTAGAAGCTTCCTTTGTCATTCCTATCCTCCTTTTGACTTCATGGCAGCAGCTCATGTTACAGCTTATAGTACATTCCAAGTATTTCAAGCTGTCCACTTGCTCTACTGCCCCGTTTAGAATTCACACGTTCACCTACTTATGGCTTTTAACGAACACACTCTGGTCTTCTTACGCGGCATTTTGCACTCACTCTCTATAATTCCGAATTACCTCAATTATTACTAATCTAACAGAAGGAGCATGGATGCTCACTCAAACTGACGGAAACAATTTTAAATACAAAACTACTAGTTTTATGTAAGAATTAGAAGTGATGTTTCATTTGTAAGAATATAAAGTACTTACAACAGAAATAGATCAAAGGCGTCGTTATATAGTGAGTGACGTTCGTGCCTCGAAATGACGACCTCCACTTGGGGTCCAAACAGCTTCTCGGAACGAGACACAAACCCGGTGCATGCACATGTGCGCGCAACCATTTATATTTCCCCCTCAATGAACAGTGCGGTTTTTGTTGCCTTTCAACCCCCGCAAACTAGAGCTCCGTTTTCAATAGAACGATCCAATATCCAAACCGAAGTGGCTCCTTCATGCAATACAATTCCGCAACATAAATCGTACCATCTATTAAACATGGCAACTCTAATGATATTTCGGTCAATACCTAAAAACAATTACTGGTTATTATCTTTCCAATTTTTTTACTGTGTTAAGTCATTTAGGAATTTACCTGGCGACTAGTTTCGAAGTGTTGTTCTTCATTGTCCAAAGCCTAGTGAATATCCTGCGTTATCTTCTGGTTTCCTGTTGTGATGGGGTGTGTTCATGATTGTGTCGAAAAGGGTCTGTTTTAAGTTGAGTTGAGTGTTCAGGATGTGATGTGGCTGTGTTTTTGTATGTCTGTAAATTTCATATTGTTCTAGTGTGTCAAGTTTTTTTTTCTCTCTTGCTGGATGCGTAGTATTTTCATGTCAGTGTCTATGATACTGCAGCTATGATTGGAGTTTGTGATGTGTTCTGCGTAGGTTGAATTATTGTGTAGTTTGGTTATGGCTGTGATAAGTTTCTTGTAATGTGTTTGAAATGATCTTCCAGTCTGTCCATTGCAGAAGTCGTTGCAACTGTTGTATGACAGTTTGTAAACTCCTGTTAAGTTGTATTTATGTGTGTTCTCTGTATGTTAAGATGTTTTTGTAGTGCGTTCTGTATGCAATATTGTATTTTGGTTCCTTGAATGATGATGCAATCTTGCATGTGTTCTTGCTTTCGTATGTTAGTGTGATGTATTTATTTTTTCTTGTGTGTGTGTGTGGGGTTTTCTTGTTTGCGTTTAGTCTTTCAAATGATGTTGTCTATTATGTAGGGGTTGTATCCACTTTCCTGTGCTATGTGTTTGATAGTGTGCATTTCTCGCTTATAGTCTTGTTGGCTCATAGGAATGTTGATGAGTCTGTGTATCATGCATGAATCGGAATGCTGCGTGTTTGTGTTGTGTGGGATGACTAGAGGTGTGTATGTGTTGCCGTGGTGGTAGGTTTCCTGTATATTTTCAACATGTGCCTGTTGTCTGTTTTTGTTATTGCGATGTCTCAGAAATTTATGGATTTCTTATTTTCTGTTTCTAGTTTGTAGTGTATTTTCGAATGTACGAGGGTCGTACTGAAAGCCATGAGCAATCCATTATTATAAACTTTAATTTTTATTTTTTAGACAAACCAGGTGCATTATCTTAATCTACAGACTTTTCTGTCACTTTTCAACATAGTCTCCATTTCTTTGCACATTTTTCCTGCCTTTAAGTTTGAAAATTCTATTGCTGTAGAAGTCAGTTTCATAGTCCCGAAGACACTGACGCACTGCTTTCCGGATGTCCTCCAACGTCTCGTAGCGTTGGCCTTGCAGTTGCTCCTTTACAGCACCGAAAAGATAGTAGTCGGAGGGTGCCAAGTCGGGACTGTAGTGAGAAATCGGAAGAGTTTCCCACCCAAATGTTCTGATTTTATCCACGGTGACACGATCAGTGTGAGACAACGCGTTATCGTGTTGCAGGATGATCTTTCCAGGGCGTTTCTCGCGCAATGCACGACGAGCTTCAAAACTGTCTTAATATATTGGACAGCATTTGAATCGCTTCATAAAGAAAGAGCTTCAGAACAGTTTAGCTAAGTTGTGAGAAATGAAGAAAAACTATCCGGACCGATGCCTCTTCCTTTACAAAACGGTCGCATTCCGAACACAATATCACGATGAAAGAAATATTGGACTGGTTTCTTTTCTTGATAAAATGATATGTTGCGCATTCACGATAGGGAAATTCAATTTTAACTCAATTTCGAAAAAAAATGTGACTGATACCCTTTCTTTATGAAGCGATTCATTTATGGTCCCTCCAGGTTCAGGAAATTCAATCAGAAAGCATCCCAGAACTCATCAACTCTTTTCTTGTTGCGTTCCGTGAAGGGTCATTCCATAGTGACACACGTAACATTTTTAAGTACCTAACTATGATCTTCACAGGATATTTAATTAAATACTTAGTAATTCATGAAAAAGACATTACTGACTTTTAACACAAGTATTCCTAAATATAAACAAAAATTCTTAATGAAAAGGAATAATTAATAATGCAAAAAATATTCAGTATTGTATGGTGTGGCACACGAACATTTTCTTGCCACTAGATTTATGACCAAAATGGAAAATGTTCATATTATTGTGCCAAATGACATAAATGCATTCAGTTGTTTTCCAAACAATTAAGACACTTGTGTAGTACATGTAACTGCTAAATCACGAACTTTAACTTATACACTATGCCTACAGTTCTTATTATACAAAACAACACTAGATTGTCCACACCTGTGGAGTAACGGTCAGCGCGTCTGGCCGCGAAACCAGGTGGCCCGGGTTCAAATCCTGGTCGGGGCAAGTTACCTGGTTGAGGTTTTCCCTCAACCCAATACGAGCAAATGCTGGGTAACTTTCAGTGCTGGACCCCGGACTCAATTCACCAACATTATAACTTTATAATTTCATTCAGACGTTAAATAACCTCGATGTTGATTCAGCGTCGTAAAATAACGAAATTAAAAAAACACTAGATTACACTAAAATACACTTTTAAATTTAAAATATCCACGGTTGTTTACAACCATATGTGGTGATATTTCCTGTGTAATGTCATGTGACGAATATACCAATATGTCAGCCATTTGTAGTACTTACCTTCCTTGGACATCACAGACACTTTAAATTCTTCGCCACCACAATATTCTGTAATTTCACATGTAGCCTATATTTTACTTGGTCATTTAACGACACTGCATCAACGACTAGGTTATTTAGTGTCAATGGGATTGGTGATAGCATAGAGAATTCGCCATAGTTTACCTGACATTCGCCTTATGGTTGGGGAAAACCTCGGAAAAAACCCAACCAAGTAATCAGCCCAACTTAAATTCTTGAAAATACTATAAAAAATGTTCAAAATATATTAATATTTATATCAATAGAAAAACTAATATAGATTTAAAAAGGTCTAACTTTTAGAATAAAATTGCTAAATGATACCTAGGGTAAATTAATTAATGTTATTAAATAAAACGATTTTAAATGAATATCAGAAATTTAGTACCATTTACCTAAAGTGCAAATAATTACACCAATTTATTTATACACAGGCCTAGTATGGTGGCTACCTATTTAAGATAAATGTACTGCATAAGCTTGTTTTTAATATGAAATAAATTAACATAAACCAATTTTTTAAGTTTTTAATTCAAGGAATTAAAAAATAATAAATATTTTATACGAGCTTTAGGCATAAATTGTCTTATGCTAATTTTAGGCCTACACACTATATTTTTACAACAGTTGTTGTTTAGTCTGTCCAAAGACAGGTGTGAACCTCACAAGTGATACCAAGAAGGCACCACTTATGAGGCAACTAGGCCAGGAGATAATGGGATAGTGTGGCCAGTTCCTTTCTCCCTTACAACAGTTATGGAACACATATTTTCAAGATTGTTTAACTTACAGTTTATATACTTTGAAAAAAAACGCACAGGTGCTTGTGCACGCACACACAATTATCTAAATCAACAATAAATATTTGAAATTCCACTACTAATTATGTTTAGACGTAAAGACTTCCAATAACAAAAATTGTAACTGGATTTTAGGATAAACTTTAGTGACACACGAACATAACATTTTTGTTTGTGTGTCACAGTCATTATGTTACGTGTGTCACGTGTTTTTCTTGTAGAATACGTACATAAATCATTTAACATACAGAAGTAATGATTTATTTGCCTTAAATGTGCATTCAAATATGTGATTTCTAGTAGATAATTTCGCGCTCTTAAACCACAGACTTCTTGGCGCTTTTTCTCCCACATACGTGTTGTTACACAATGAGTGTTATCAGATTCAAAAAATTCGGATCATAACGAAAAAAGACATAACAAGCAGAGATTCGTGAGATTTTTATTTTTCGTGAAAATGTCGCATTTTCTTGGGATGGCCCTGAAGGCAGTTCAAGGTGACCGCTACGAGACTCATCTTGGATGTTCTTGTTCCCGTCTTTGAAATGTTTCACCCATCTAACATAGCTGGCGCCCATGTACACATCTCCGTATGCATGCTGAAGTCTGATGTGAATTTCAGCAAAGATTTTTTCTCTTTAATAAGGAATTCAATGACAGCACGCTGTCGAAACCAATCATTGTTGTCGACCATTTTGCAAACATTGCCTGTGATCACGTGTTAGAAGCTAATAACGTCACAATACGTCAATACATAGTGTAAAGTCTATGGATTATGATCATTTAGTTGTTTTTGTTACATTGTTGAAACTGGAATTATAGTAATGGGTTGCTCATAACTTTCTCGTATTGAAGACCTGTTCGAGGTCTTCAATCTGCCCTTTTGTTTCCTTTGTATAGTATTAGTATGTCGTCTACGTATCTGTGCCAGTAGGCTATATGTCTGCGTGTTTGCTGTTCACCTTGTTTAGAATGTTGGAGATGGGTGATCCCATAGGTAGGCCTGAAGAATAAAAACAATTGGGGAAATCGCATTTCGTTTCATAATGCTCTCAGGCAACTTCGAAAAATTATCTTATTCTTAAATGTAGCAAGAGATCATGCAGACGTAATCTACTTCACTGCTACAACAGGAAAGAGCCGAGCGCCTGCCATCTAGTGATTAATAAAACAACTAACAGACGAGGTAGGAGTGCTGCGACTTTCCAAAGATATTAAACGAATTTTCTTTAACCGATCATGGAGCTAGACGAACGCCGTTCCATAACTTAACACCTGAAAAATTCCTTGGATACGGCTCGAAACCGAACTCTGGGCCTCTTGGTTAACCACTACACTAAGATACCGCCATGACAATATCATTCTGGGTAGTTAATGGTACTAAGTAGAGGCGGAAACGAGTCTGAAAGGAAACTCTGAGAACTAGGCCTTTCAGGATCAAGTGTAGGTAAGTGTCAAACTAAAAATCCTAACTGGAAAATGTTAGTTGTAGAGCTCAACGAAAGGTCGAGAACCAAGTTTCTCTATCATAGTACTGACGTGTGTAACGGTATATTTGATAACCTTTGTTCTGGAATGAATATTTAAAAAATATCCGTTGGCCCAACGACGCCTGAGCTTTTACGCATGCGCATCTCCCGGTCAATGTTATCTGCGCTAGTACTGTTAAAACTCAGGATCAATTGGAGGTTTCGGGCTTTCTGTTCAGACCTATGAAATCGAAGTCAGATATCGTTCGGGAAGAGTAGGATTTGAGATGACATTAGTGTGACTTTACAAGAGGAAGTCTTTCGGTCGTATTGAATCTGACCACAGTATAATTTCCTTAAATTCAAAATTGGGGGTACCTCTGGTGTCAGCCCCACCGAGAAGCATCCACCCCCCCCCCCATTCTTCACGCCGGAAAGTATGCATTTTTATTATGCCAGAGGAAAAAATTGAAGCAACTGTACTTTGTTCTGTACTACTGCTTTCAAATGAACTACGTATATTATAAACTGTTCACTTTTTTACTTTTCATATGTATTTAAACTGTGTATGTATTTTGACAAAATACCTCACAGAAAAAGCACGCTGAAAGACAGAGTTATTTTTTTTTAATAAAACATTTCGGTGGAGTGTTTTACATGAAAAGTAATTGTGAACATTGCAAAACACTTTTTCGCAAAAAGGAAAGTCATAAAATACAAAAAATAGTCAATACACAAAATTCGGATTAAGATTCATAAAGGAAGCCGAGATTCCTTAAGTAAGACAAAGGAATAGGTAAAAACATAACAAAGAAACGAAATTACTTCAACAAGTAAAGACATTCTATATAGGCCTATGATTCGATAAAATTTCTAATGAAAATAAGAACGAAATAACTAAAAAAAAAACCTAATTAGTGATAAAAAAGAAGAATGCAGACATATAGAACATATCCAACCAACGTGTGAAAAGACTTCCAAGATTCGCTTTTCAATCTATATAAACAAAAAGGCAGGAGCGACAACCTTTTTTGAAGAAAATACGGGAGGAATCAACAAAATTTTACATCTAAAATAGACAAATTATTCAGTTCATAGCTGGTGCATTTATTAATTTTCTCTACTATCACAGTCATTTAATATAAGCCTCCAAAACTAGGGAACTTGCTATGCACAACCCTGTAGTCTACATCCATTTCATCGTGTCAACGGGACTCGTGTGCTTCGAAACGCCGTTAAAAACTTCATTAAGATATTTTCTGCAAAGATGCGGTTCTGTTGCCCCTACCCTTTCTGTACAGGTGGCGATTTTCGATAATGGAGAAATAGTCGAGTGGAGGCAGGAGAAACACCTGTTCCGAAGACAACCCCCCCCCCTTCCCAAAGAATTAAACTTAAAATCGCCAGCATCATAGCTCCATTCTTTAACACGAAAAGCCGACATTCTATACTGTGTATTACAGTGCGGAAGTTATATGCACATCAGCTACAAAATTTCTGCAGTCGTAACATCAAAAATTTTCAATGAGCACGGAGACCTAGTAGTTTGCATGTTATACTTTGAGCACCTTCAGAAGTTTGCAGACACCCAGTAGAGGACACGAAAAGGGACGATATTTCTCATGCGAAAAATAAATAATGGAAAAAGATCGAAAACAGATTACGCATGTGGATGCTGACAGAGAATAAGTGATATATTCCAACAAAACCGGTGGAAACAAAGAAAAGACGCGACTCTGAATAAACGATAACCTTGGGAGACATTGCCGTCCGGACATTCGCTCATAACGCCTGTCGCGTAGAAATTTGAATAGTGGAGGACGTGGGGTTCAAATCATGCATACGTCATTTTAAAACTCGACTCTTATCCAATAAAATCACTAGTAGGCTACTTCACATCTGCAGAGAGTTTCGAAACAAAATTAATAATCCCTACGACTGCAAATATAATCAAGATGAGCTATCTGAATAACACAGTAAGTATATGGACGCATTTTAGTCATTCTGGAATATATATATTTACTAACCCCCTATCCCAAAGGTATCGTTACTTTCAACAACTGTTGGCTTGATTTAACGCCGTAATACACGGGTAGACTATGAAACACTAAGGGCCGCTAAAAGAATTAGATAAATACAGTCACACTATTAACCGACTGGTGGATTATCCGTCCGTCTTTCTCTCGCTTTTTTTCTGCAGAAATATATGAAGTACTGTACACTGTATTAGCACGTTATTTTTTTCTAGAGAATGTTATTACAAGACTTTACCCTTACACAGTATAGTCTAATGTTCGAATTGTCGTATTATACAATTTCTGTATAAAATGTCTTTTACGGGTGTCAAAATAAATCTTGTTGTGCTAAGTATCAGAAAAAAGTGTAAATAATTGAGTGGTTTGAGGAAAGAGAAACTGTGGCTCATCTCGCAACAGGATATAGGTTTGGAATGTATGAAGTACGTAAATCTACAACACGAGATCTCCGCTATTCATATCTTTCTACAGGCAGCCATTACAAATGGGTTTCCTTGCCCCTTAAAACCCCGTCGTTGACAATGAGACTTAAATTAGTGAACTTCTGATCCACTACTTAGCATGTTAAATACAAAGGCCATAGAGGAAATTACCAAATTCACTAAATTTACGAATTTTTTATGGAACGGATTATTCGATTAACCGTTCAGCCCACCCCCTTTATTATCACTGATAATAGAGGTTCTACTGTATCTAGTTAAGTGGGCCTTGTTGAAATGTCTATGCAAACATATGACCACCGAAATAACAAATTACTTAAATTTTGAAACGGCATTATTATATCTGAGGCAAAATTGCCAGAGCATATTGTTGACCATGTCAATTCATTCTACCACAGTTGTCAAGGTGTAGAACCTCTACCTTCAACCTAGTTCATATTCATGGCGTCTACTATTTAAATATTCCTACCACTGGCTTACCAATAGACAGCCTAGTAAAGTGTCAACCAGAAAATATAACTTTCACAAAATAACTTCTGGCAACCAAGATCGTAATAGGCAGACATGATGCAGCATAGGAAGATAATACTAATAAAGTACCAGAGCGTCCCAACGAGGTTTGTGCCACCCGCACGTCGTTGGAGGTTTCTCTACTAAGCGAACGAATCCCGATAAAGACAGATCAATGTTCGACGCCAGCTCAACAGCAAACGTTCTGATGGGGGCAGATAAAAAAGTTATTTTTTTTTCTTCCACCATGTTAATAATGTCAAAAGAAGTGCTTATACAAATTTTGGCCTCTCGACCGCAATTATGAGGCCGTCCAGAAGTGATTTTCCCTGGGGCCGTTTATAGAAAAAGCACAATTGCATAGAAATATTTATTGAAACAGATACAGCATTTGTTGCTATATTTGTCAACATATCCCCCACTGGAATTGAGACATTGGTCATGCCACGGGATCAATTTCTGTGTCGTAGAAGTCAGCCGCCTCAGATCGGAACCAGCGTTTGACTGCGTCTGCACCTCTCTCTGTCGATCCCATGATATGAGAAATGTCTCAATTCCGATGGAAAATATGTTGAAAAATAGCTCAACAATTGCTGTGTCTGTTCTAAGATATTTTTCCAATGAAATCATGTTTTCTTTCTGTTAACGGCACTTGGCGAACTTATTTTTTACGGCTCTCGTAATTGCGGTCGTGTGGCCAAAATTTGTATAAGCACTTCTTTTGACATTATTAACATGGTCGAAAAAAAAATAACTTTTTTATCTGCCCCGATCAGAACGTTTGCTTTCAGTTTGTGCTGGACTTATAGCGAGTTAACACGCGAGTGTCTTTCACATTATTGCGTATGTTAGTAACAAGTGAGAGTGTGTTAGTTTATTGCAGTTATTAGTTTATTGAAATGTCAAAATTACAAAGTACTCGAGAGACACTGCAGACAGACAAAAAGTTTGCCGAATTTTTGCAAGTATGCGACATCTGCACAATAATCAGTGGCGCAACAGCCCACTGACAGCCAAGGCCGACGAGCCGACCGCTGTCCATATAACTATACATACTTCACCAGCGGTGAACGATCACCTACCCAGTACAGAGGTAACGTGTGGCCATCACGATCATCTCCAACCGTTATGGCTGCTTACTTCCCAAAATTAATCACAATGCTAGATGGTCTGGTCCTACATATTGGCCGAAAATTCGTGAGAAAAGTTATTTCTCAATGAGAAACCTAACAAACGTACATCCGCATTGTTAGTTCAAGGCATGACGCCTTATCCCACGCCGTCTACATATTTGGTAGAACATTTTAAATGGAACATCGGAATCTACATGTAATTTAATGCTGATAGCAGGAGTGGCAGAAGATAGGCTTCATACGTCGTGGACCATCCTCGTACTCCAACAAGGATAGTGTTTGGGAATTTGGTCCGAAAATTTCGTAATCACTTTTATCGCCAGTACAGTGAGGAACTGTACACTACTATATTTTATTACTTTACCGAAAGACTAACACTGCGCACAAAAAATAACCACGTTGTTTCCCTAGCGTTGGGCTCGACACTCGGACGCAAATGCGTTAATTTCATCGTGGCTTTTGAAACCCTAGTTACCCCACCAACAACGTGTATTGATTCTCACTTGTTTCAGCGTTGGACACCGTCAACTAAGAGCATTCAAATCTCAGTCAAGTTTCCTCAAACAACGTAAACAATGTCATCTCGTCTGCTAGAAAAGTTATAAAGATAAATATGACGTTTTGTAAGAGCAGGTAGGTGGAAGAGAGGAGTGGAAATTGAATGCAAACACATGCTGGCCGGATCCGCCCAGAAGAGATGAGAAACAAGACGCGCAGTGCAACAGCGGCACATGGGACACGACTCCCCGTTAATGAGAATATTATTCTCTGCTTGTTAAAGCGAAGGTATGACGGGAGTTAAATATTGAAAATGTGATAAAATCGGGTGACACTGAAATGACTAGAACAATGTTATACATGTCAAGTCTAAAATAATACAAGATCGTATTTATATTAAAAAAAATACTTTGTTGAAGTCCGAAGTCACAACAAATTTCCCGGACTCGACTTGATTAACGATATTCACCCGACATTGTCTTTTAGGCGATTATTTAATGATTCTAGAGTCGGTGTAACTGGTGATATCGAAATGACACAGATGAGAACCAGATAAAGAACCTAAACGGGATTCGAACGAACTCCCGAGCATAGCCTGGAATCAAGAGATCAGCTCTCATCCCGAGATAGGGATCCGAGACGTTCCATTTTTAGTAATTCTGTCCTGGTGTTCCAACAAAGTCCAAAGCTAAATATCCCGTTTTCACGAAAGGAGCTGAGAGCGTACTGGTAGTTCTTAAATATTCGTCTCTCTCTAGCCCCCCCTCCCTTTTTTTGATAAGAGAGAATATTTTGCCTATGATACTTATTACAATGTCAGAAGTTATATTAAATATTGAAAGAGATTACATAATTGGTTCTGAGGTAATGAAGGCAGTAGAAAGCTTCCTGTTGAAAATTAAATCAAGAGGAGTAAGTTTCATGAACAGTGGTCTTCTTGAGATGGTGAGGAACCTAGAAGACGAAGCGGAGGTAACTGAAAACACTTTCAGGGAGAGAAAGTCGAGAACTTCCATTTTACAGCCTCAGCTGACTATATCAGAGTGGACCGCACCAATGGATTGGTTCAGAAAATTGAACTGGAACTCTCCTGAATGCCGATTTGGTACAATGTGAAAGAATTCTACAGTATGTTAATGGACACACTTCTTGCACTCAAGTCCCTCATCAATTTAGATAAACTTTTTGATGATTTCATCCTTTTAAAAGTGTTTGTAACTCAACAAAATATCAGAGAGTGGAAGTGTACATCTAATAGTGTTACTGGAAGATGAAGGAAACTTTTGCACACTTAAGTAAGGAAACCTTGACTTGGAATATTCAAGTATTGCTATTCTTCGGCTTGAGTCTTTCTAGTTCAGATATTTCCATTGAGAGGATTTTCTTATACTTTGTAAACCAAGACAATTAACAAGTAAATAACGTCAAGTTGTAATTGAACCACTTTTAGAAGGATCTTACTTGACTATAGTCCTTTGAAATTATATCTTGATATACTCTTGAACGCTGTTTATTCTTCCAAAAAACATCCTAGCCCTTCAACCGCCAAATCAACAAATTTATAAGACACTTAGGAGTGTAACCGCTCTATGAACCAACATGTCCTATGTCAATTCAATTCTGAGGATTATATCTAATTATCAGACAATTATAAAAATAAGCCTAACCAATATAGTACACCTTATACATCCTAAATTTAAATGTAAGCCCACGATATATGGAATGCCATGATACTAAAATATTTTGTGTACATAAAACCAAGTGTTCTTGTTTATTTTGAAATTCTGGGATCCTTATTCTATCTAGGCCGATAGCTTATGTTTAGGTATTCACTCACAAGTTGCTAAAATCTACCATCTCTAAAGAGATAGCAAAGGCAGCCAGTATTCTACCACCAGCACCACACAGATTAGTTGAAAACTCCGGTAATGGTACAGATAACAACGAAGAGAATAAAATTTTGCATTCCTAAGCTATTCATACTGTAAAAGCTAAGTTGCTATTCATACTGTAAAAGCTAAGCTAAGTGAACAAACTACAGTATTTGAAAAAAATGTAAGAATCTGTGTGATGAGCCCTTTAGATAGATTCTGATCCTTATTTTCACAAAAACATAAAAATGCCTCATAAAATGTAAGTTCACTCTTATTTCTGCAGAAACATATATTTCGTATTTTGTATTCAATTACGCATTTTATTGCGGATTAAAAAACTACACTTACTTTTCAAATGCCTTTTAAAGAACACGGACGTTCATTGCCGCCCTCACCTAAGTCCGCCATATGTTCTTATCCTGAGCTAGATTAATCCAGTCCCTACCATCATAACCCAACTACTTCAAATCCATTTTCATATTATCCTTCCATCTACGTCTCGGCCTCCCCAACGGTATTTTTCTCTCCAGATCTTCCAACGAACACACTATAAATGCATTTCTTGATTCACCCATATCCATACGTACACACGCTCTTAAACATGAAATTAATTATTTTGACAGCATATGGGTACATTTTACAATTATCATGATTCCGAAAATTGCCACCTCTGCTTACGTTATTTTAGCAGGCGGCTCTGCGTCATGCAAGCTACATAATCAGAAAATGCCGCAATTGCACGAATTAAGTTGAGTGAAGATTATACAAAAAAACATGAAAGAAGAGGTGGAGTAAGACCGACAGTCAAAACACCGGCACTGACAATGGTGGAGGTGGCGATGGTCTCAATTGAAATCGCGTAAATCTCTTGAGGACGCAAAAATGTCTCTGATGGAAAAAGTAGTAAAAGAAACTGAAAATGAGTAGTTATTGATAAAAGTGAATTGAGTAGGTTTTTGAAGAAGCTTATCACTAAACTGATCACGACGTTTCTTCTCTGTCGTGAGGGTCAAAACATAACTTTTTTAATAGCTTTAGAATGGGCTAATACTAAGAAAAGTGTGCATTTTCATATTTAAATGGGCAAATATGCGTGTAAAACAGTTCACATAGCGAAACGAAGTTATGTATAATCGTAGACGACAGCATATCTATCAATGAACATGATATTCTCTTGTCGCAGAATGTAACACACAACGCGCATTTTGCACTACTCTTTGCTACCATTCAGTACTTTCGATCTGTTTTACCACAAACCCAGACGCCTTACGACACACGCAGCACGTCAAACTGTTGGACTACTATTTTGAAGTAACTGGTAAAGAACTATTAAAATTATGTAAAAGGAATAGAATAGATTTGGCAACGTGTCTTCACTCGAGCCCGTCTGAAACTAATGACAGGAAGCAGCCAATGTTAAGAGCGCAGCGTTGCCACGTCGCACCGCCTCCCGCCCGACTCGTACGTGCAGATTGTAAATACAGTGATGACTTCATTGAAGAGTTGTCCGCCGCCATAGTGCACATCTCGAGTATAGGGGGCGTGGACTACAGCAGTAGGTCATGAACCCGGCTCATCATCAACAACAAATATTGCCATTATTCTATTGCAGCTACCTCAACGAATAAAACAAAAACAAACTCCTGTGTCTTCTCTCTCTCTAAGATTCTACCCTATATCTGAGTACGGAACTATTACTGCAGGCTATCTCGCAATATAAAAACCATGCGATTATCGACTGAAATACATTAAATTCCAAAGTAAACAAACGAAACTTTGTAGACTGGCCACATCCGCAAGAATAAGAGTAGGAGCGAGAGGGAGGGAAGGAAGAAGATGGAGCCTTAGTGCAGCTCTGTAAGGGTTAATAGTTCCACACACAGCACGCAACAGAGCGGGTGCCCTTGAATCTTGGAACGCCCCCCCTCGCCGCACTACAACTCTCTGCCGTCTGGCACTGCGCCCGACACAAAGAGGAAGTCAGGAAGAAGCCAGACTCCAGCGCAGACACAAATCAGCCCGCAAAGCTTGGAGTCGAACCTAGTCACCGCAGATAATGCGGCTATGAAACATGTTTCAACAGTTTCGATTTCTCATACTGCTACAGTTTACAAATTATCCATTTTCGGCCTTCGTTTCTCAAGCGAGTCACTGCCATTAATCACCGAGAGCTTTCGCTTTACTTGACAACTCGAATATACCAATCCACAACTAAACTGTTCAGCCAGTAGAGTTTATTATATTTTTGCATTATTATATTTACGTCCGTCGATAAAGTTCAGTTTCCAACGAAACGGTGAAACGGTCCAACGAACCGTCACAAGTAGTTAATTTGCTATGTTTCTTTTTCCAACAGTGAGAATTTAATCATATTTGTTCCAACAAACTTAATGTCATAAACGTATAAGAACCGTCTGAACTGAAATGTGAACATTGTTTATTCTAACGGCAATAAACAACAAAGGTGAACACGGGTAAGCGAGCGGAACCTATAAATTTAATCGTTCAACTTTGACATTTAATAACTTGGTGAATTGAATTAAAATTTGTCTAAAATTTGATCAGGTGACCATCAATACCTTACCTAACTATACAAAGGAATAAAAATTATGTTAAGTTGAGATCCATGAACGCAAAACATATTTGTCGGCTCGTAAGTGACACTTGCCCCCAGTGTTGGGGCTAGTGTAACCTAGCACCTTTCTGCAGCAAAGATCAGAATAGATATGAATCGGTCAGTGGAATAAGGTACGAAGTCCAGAGAAGTAAATTTTTCAGGAGACGAAAAAAACATCACATCTCCTAAATCATTAGACCAATACTAACAAAAATTTGCACAGTTGTAGGTCATAGTGCACCACTCTGACTGATAATGAACACTCACGTATGAATTTAATAGTATGGGTAATAAATATGATGATAAGTGGTGGACTTCGGTCCTTATTACATTCTTTTACTACGCAAGTGTAAAAGTCAAGCACAATAATCTGAAATAGTGAATTTTATTTACTGAATGAGTTGTATTTTCGGAATACACACATCACTTGAGCTGTCTAGAAAAAAAGAAGGATATGACACCAATATGAATAATAATAATAATAATAATAATAATAATAATAATAATAATAATAAAAAAACTATTTCATTGTAATGAGAAACTGCCTTCTGTCCTTAGTCACTGCCAACATTCTGAGTTCTGCTACCTTCCTCACCCTTAATACTCTGCAAGTACTGTTGTGCATTCTCTCATAGATATTTCAGGAGTTTAGATACATAAATGGGAGGAGTGATAGTAGGAGGAAAAAGAATAAAGTGTATAAGATAGCAGAAGAGAAGATGATACTAAGGCATATGCTGCTGGAGCTAAATGAGAGCTGTGAGCAGTATGGGATGAAGATAAATGCCAACAAGACGAAGATTATGGTCATATGAAGAAAAGTAAAAAAGGTAACTTGCGAATTCTAAATGAGGCAGTAGAGCAAGTGTCCACTTCAGATGCTTGGAATGTACGAATGTACTATAAGCAGTAACATGAGCTGCTGCCAAAAAGTCAAAAGTAGATTAGCAGTGGAAAAGGAAGCTTTTTATGGAAAAAGGAGCATCTTCTGCGAACCTCTGGAGAAAGAACTAAGGAAGAGACTAGTGAAGTGCTTTGTGTGGAGTGTAGCATCGTATGGGGCAGAAACATGGACATTACGACGAAGTCAAGAGAAGCAACTAGAAGCATTTGGATATGGAAAAGGATGGAGCATGTGAAATGGATAGAGAGAATAAGAAACGAAGCTGTGTTGGAAAGAATGAGTGAAGAAAGAATAATGCTGAAACTGATCAGAAAGAGAAAAAGTAATTGGCTGGTTCACTGGTTGAGAAGAAACTGCCTTCTGAAAGATGCTCTGGAAGGAATGGTGAACGGGAGAAGAGTTTGAGGCAGAAGAAATCAGATGATAGACGACATTAAGATATATGGGTCATATGAAGAGACAAAGACGAAGGCAGAAAATAGAAAAGACTGGAGAATGCTGGGTTTGCAGTGAAAGACCTGCCCTTGGGCAGAACACAACGAATAAATGAGTGAATAGATATATCACGATCTTTGCACTTTTAACGGCCCGTGATACAGCTGTGGTCCTGTGGTACATTGAGGTTGGGAGTCACGTTATTCTTAAGGAGACGGAAGTTGCTTATGACCATTCCGCTCATTACTTTACGACCTCTACCTGGTGTTTGTGCAAATGATGGTATGGGAAAATCTTGTATTTTGATACCTGAAACACTTCATCATTTTGAGATGCGCTTTTCTTGAAAAACTGTGTTAAAATACCCATCAAAGTCTTTGAAAACAGTGAGTGTAATTTCAAAAACTTGGAAGTGACGTTTAACAAGTTCAATCCATTCACTTGGGATATCAACTTTTCCACCTGCAGCGCCTCTATAAGACACTCTCCGAATCATACTCGTAGCTCAACCAATACAATAATGTCCGAAGTCCCGGACATCGGGCCTTGTTCCATGGATTGAAATTTTTAAGGCGCTGTAATATAATAACGGGCATGGATATCGATCATTTTAATAGTGCATAATGTGCGCCTTGCCTTTAAGAGTAAATTGCATTCAAAAAACCATTTTCGGCAAAACTTGGACTTCGGCCCTTAATCCACTGACCGCTTCATATGTCTTGGGGCAAGTGGATATAAAAGAACATTACATTCTGTATGGACGGAGAATTTTATATTTTGGGTATTTAATACACTGCAAATGTTAAAAAATGATAAAAAAGACACACAAGCTAAACATAATGCATCCTTTACGTACATAAGAAATTTTGCTGAAGACAAATTGAAAGAATCAAAAGACACATAGAATCAGAATTTCATATTTTGGACCCGAAAATATTTCCTCTCAAGAATATTATGTGAAGTAGCATCTAGTATCATGAACATTCGACAGTTGGCGCCACTTTACAAACTCGCCTTTTTACGTTTGCTGGCATGGGTTACACTTGCCAAATTTACACTTACCACGGTTCACATTATTGTATCATTGTTGCCAATAATAATAATAATAATAATAATAATAATAATAATAATAATAATAATAATAATAATTTATAAAGAAAGTAATATTAATATGGAGTAATATATTTTAAAATATAGTTACTGATTTAGAGATAATGGGCTACGTAGATAAAATGTAGACGCGTTATAAAAAAAATTAGGCCGATAGGAAAATACTAACTTAATATTCAGAATCAGCACACCAAAGAACATACGAATCGGTGAAAATTATTTAACAAAATCATTTTTGGCCAGTGTAATAAATTATATGCAAACTTCCCTTGCTTTTTTTCCCCCCCAACAAACAGAAAACTTCTAATAAAGCCTTTAAAACCCATTTCAGGAATATCACTTTCCATGCTGAGTTAGGAAAGATATGTTCGACGATCTTGGTTCTATCAACTTCGTTTTTGAAAATGATTTTTCTCCACTACAGTTTGAAACCATAAGTATTAAATACATTCTTTAATTGGTGCTACACCAGAATGAAGAATCAATTTTCGGTCTTTAACTATTTTGTTTGCAGCATTGAACCTTTCTAATATGTCACTCCAGAATATGACGAGAACTTCTAAATAGTCGAAAGGGATTTTCCTCGTGAATAAGTCCACACCTGTGGAGTAACGGTCAGCGCGTCTGGCCGCGAAACCAGGTGGCCCGGGTTCGATTCCCGGTCGGGGCAAGTTACCTGGTTGAGGTTTTTTCCGGGGTTTTCCCTCAACCCCAGCTGAGCAAATGCTGGGTAACTTTCGATGCTTGACCACGGACTCATTTCACCGGCATTATCAACTTCATCTCATTCAGACGCTAAATAACCTAAGATGTTGATAAAGCGTCGTAAAATAACCTACTAAAATAAAAAAAATCCTCGTGAATAGCTAAATTTTCAGTAGGATTTTAATTTAAACTGCACACAAATAACTTTGTTATCTAATTATTTCATGCAGAAAAAACTTTATTGTACAAAAAAGACAAGAAAGCATGGTCTACAATAGAAAATTACAGTTAATGTTTCGTTTCATGAGGGGATTACGGGGGTCCCTGTCTGTGGGAGCCCCAGGACGATTGCCCCCCCACCATTAAATCCGGTCCTCGACAGGTCCGCATTCTGAGAGTCTAATGTTAGTGCAAAGATATAACATCGCACTGGATAGCACACCATCCTAATCACCATTATAGTCGGACCATCGGATCTGTGCCCCAGTAAGATATGCGAACTGAACCCTAATTCCTTCTCAGCCTCGGTAATTCATTTCTCTCACTGCATTCTCTTTTTTCTATCTCTCTCCCTTTCTCTCCCCCACTACTCACAATTTTCAAACTTCTTGCGGGACAGTTTACAATATTTGCACTTGCAGTCCAGTGTTAACTCAACATGAATACTGTAGCACGGAGTGGCGAAAGAAATATTATTAAGCAAGTACGTAATAGCATTTTGCGATGAAGAGAAACAAACAGGTCAATATCTGTTTCCTATAAATCAGGCAACGAAAAGAGCAACTGATATCACAGGTGAGGCTTATTTTATTTCAATTGATTATGTATTAAAATTACTTACTTAACTAATACTAATAATACAATATTTTATGTAATTTATATATAGACAGGTCAGAACTCCTAATAAAGAAGATCAGCAGAGAGGGAGTTTGTGCAGGAGATGAAAAGCTAGAATCACCATAGAAGAACAGACCAAGGGAACCTTTAATTCTTGTAGATGATATGAACCGATGTATTTTAAGAAGATACAAGAATTTTATACCGTTCAGAAAGAAGTTTCAACATTGAAGAAATTACTGAAGCTTGCAAGAGAAGCAATAATTTCCAAGGTTAGAGAGAAAAACTACGGAAAGTGATTCGAGACATGGGATTTAGGTTTTAAAAAATGTAGAAATACAATATGTATTTTGATTGAAAGAAATAATATTGTAGCATGGAGGACCAGTTATTTATGACACCTTTTGACGGAAGTTTGGCAACATACCTATTCGGCAAGGTTCGTGGCCTGCTATTTAACGTGGTGGGAGGAAAGCGGTTGGAATGGAGTGATTACAGGCGTTAACTTTTCCAAGAACGACGACAGCGCTGAAGGGGCACAGATCCGATGGTCCGACAATACCATCGTATTTGCAATTATTTTGAGAATCCAACGCTATACGGTCCAAGATAAAACCGCGGTCTACAATTTACAGCTACTCCCTACTTATACTATTTCTATCTCCTTCTAACAAGTTAGAAGTAACCAAATACTGTTCTCAAGACAAAACTGCTGCCTGATAATTTTATCTGGAGCTCAACCAAATTATGAACTTAACGACGAGAGGAAAACCACACTATGGATTACCATCACCCCTTAAAATCACACTGTCCCACTAACCACTTAAGCTCACAAAGTACGGGTCCAATGGCAAGCGTTGCAGGTTATCATCTGACTACCGAGGACGCCATAATCTTGTATAATCTCATTCATAATAAGAAATTATGATAAATTATTGATAACCGGTCCAAAACTTCAGCTTCCATCTAACTTAAGTAAACATATGGTGATACACTCGTGATATGGGTCCAAATACACACAGTGGAAAAATATTCGTGCACTTCATAGGTGCTAACAAGTCGCAGCATGAAGGAAGTACACAAAGATGAGGATGGGTTTAACGCTATACCGTCAGTGATAACACTAGCTAAGCTATCTCTCAAAATGTTACTGAGATTAAAGTTCCTCCCATAAATATACAATCCGCAAATACGTAATAGAGGCAAGGTAACTAAATCTGCTACATAATAAACAACTGAATGCATGACGATGCTAAAAGAAAGTTCTCTCATTATGAACTGATTAGAAATCTGCAGCCATTAATCTTTTGATTCGCTCTCTAAAGCAGCATCTCATTCAAAACCGTTACATCCTATAGTTTCAACACTAATAGAGTAGCGTCCTACACATAACTCCGCATTTCTCCTACGGTTTGTTTCTATGCACTTTTAAGAGGAAGCACGGTGAGTCAAGGCCGTAAAAAGAATACTTGCATATTATGAATTAACTTACAAGGCACAAATAATACAACAATTTGATTGTAGATAAAATTTACATCTATACAAGACGTTAATTATGAAAGAAATAAAACAAAATAATATTACAAGTAATGGATAATATATACTTATAATACTGTAAAAACTTATTAAAGTAAATATTTGGATAACACTATAACTTGAACACCCTGTATCTTAAAAACACCAATCTGGAAAAACTACAGTCATTTATGGACTCAGCACCCTCGATATTCTATAAATTCGTTGATAAATCCTTGATAACAAGATTTTTTTTTGTTGGTCTGTGTAAATTATAGCTTGAGTCTTACTTGGATTAAGTGCGAGTCCGAATTTGGACGCCCAAGTGGAAACAGTGGCTAAGTCACAATTCAACGTATCAATTCATTCATTGATCGTATTGGGTCTGGAATGTATGTAAAGTTGTAGGTCGTCGGCATAGAGACGATATCGGCAATACGTCATTAATGCAGATAAGAGTAGTGGTCCTAATACCGAGATCTGCGGCACTCCCGCTTTTGTTCATGGCCATGGGAAGAACTAATAAATTATCAAGTGAAACACATTGTCTTCATCGATATCAACATAACTAAAGGCATTGCTGAAATAGAGAAGAGTTAGTGCCGCTTCTTCACCCCTATCCATAGCTTCACCGATGTCCTCAGACACTGTAAGTAGAGCTGTAGTAGTGCTGTGTCCAGGCCTAAAACCCGATTGATAGTCATCAAGAAGTTTGTGTTCGTCGAGATTGTTCGTAAGTTGTCTGTGTACAATATTTTCTAATGCTTTTGAAAGAGTGGGAAGAATTTATATCGATCTGTATTGGTTTACTATAGAAGATGTGTTAGATTTATGTAAAGGTTTTACTAATGTAATTTTCCAGAGTGAAGGATAGGACCCAGTCATAATAGATGCATTGAATATATGGGTAACAGTCGGCAGGATCACATCTATTATTTTACACAGGAGAGTGATATATATATATATGTAGTCTATACCTTGGGCTTTAGATTTCATACGTCGCAGCGTCTTCATTCCGTCAGTCGGGTTAATGTGTTTAAAGAAGAATTTATCCTGCACAGGTTGAGAGTAAGGTGAGGAATTCAAGAGTATCTTGTTTATGTAATGGTTCAGGTGGAGCAGTGACGAAATATTCATTTAGACCAGCGGTTCTCAGCGCAGAGCACCCTGGGACTAGAACACAGTGCACCACGGCGCACTCGTAGCTGCTATAGGGTATGCTCTCTACCTCTTCCTGCTGCACGACGGGGTACGCGGGACGGCACCGCTTACACTTTGCACATTTCAGCGAGTGCTGACAATTACTGATTTAGACTATTATTTAAGCACGACTTGAAGCAGACAAGTTTAACATGAAATCAATGTGGAATTAAAATGGCAGAGGTAATCGAGGAATTGGAAGAAAGTCTGTCGACAGCAATTACATCCACACTTTTAAACTATCACACGGAAATTTACCCCTAGAATTGAGAAGAGACTGGATCCCAAAAATGTATGTTACCGGCTATCGTGTTCCTGTGATCGGTCTTCATTTATTACATTCCAGCTCGTTGTCAGATAGAATCCTTGCAAAACTAATGAACCGAATGGGTCAAGCCAAAGTCGGAGCGACGAATGAACAGCTTTAGTAGGGATACCTGTAACTTTACATTTCAATTTAAAGTGTTTTCATAGCATATCTGTCAAAACAACGTATCGTAGTACAATTTATTGTTCCAGGAATGTGTCAGAACTACCCAATTATAGTACGAGAACAAGAAAAGCTCATTTCAACCATCAAACTCACCAATGCACATAAAGCAAAGAAAACATCCCGTATAATGGAACCTGTCCTCTCTCAACGATTATGAAATACGGAAGTCTATGTGCTATGCAATGGATGAAACAGTCGACACTTAAGACTAACATCAAAACTTGTATAGGCCTACCATTACGATGTGCTGAAAGCCCATGTTTTCTACACACATTCTGTAGGGTAAACCTTTGTAATTTCGTGACAGTGGTTATGTCGTGATAATTTTTTTTCTGGCTCTTTCGTGAACTAACCAACGGTCTTACGAGATTCAAATTTCCGCCAAGAGATTGCTAATGTTGTCCGGTTTCCAGAAACATATCGAGGGCTCAGAATGACAAGGTTCTATCTGACAATTTTAACGAAATTGATATTTTTGTTGCCTTGAATTCTGCTACTTCAAAGCTATCTCTACCATATAAATTATATGTTGACATCTCAATTATTTTTCGTGATAAAGTTAGTTTCAAAGGGTTCTTATCTGCATTGATTTTATTAAAAACCAAACTTTTAAAATGCTCTCCTGTAAAATTTACTGAACACTAGATAGAACCTTGTCATTCTGAACCCTCGATATAGGTCTACGTACGCTTTGTGAAGCAGCTACAACAGTTCACTAAAGTCAGGAAAAAATATTACGAAATAACCACTGCCACGATACCACTAAAATCAAAGCATAGTTTCCACACGGTAACATGATGCACAGGAAAACAAAGTCATTTTCTCACAAGTGAATTTATTAATATTTTTAGGAAATGAAACAAAATTACTGATATTCTTAAGGGACCCTAAGATTGAATTCTGAAATGTCATTCCCATTTCTTCAATTCTTTTAATTGTTTATTAGATGCATTAATAATACGAGTGAGTGCAGATTTTCAGTTCACTCGGACTGCTAGTTTCGAAGTTCATTGTTTTTAATTAGGCCTATGCAAATTAGTGATGGTTAGTAAAATTCTCCAGTCGCATTACTTAGAGACAGCAAACTTATATTTTTATACGGACTCTGATCCATGGACAATATTTTAAGGTTGAGAAATCCTTAATATTTTTGTTAGTTCAGGCACAATGCATTTTTGTAAAAGAGAATTATTTTTTCATATTTCTGACTTACATACACAAGATAATACTTTCATGAACACGTATATGAAAATGTTGATTAAATTTGGTGAGAACTGAACCAGCAAGGAGAATTTTGAACATATAAAAATATAGCTTCGAGAAAAGAGCAAATTTGTGAAAGGGGATGCAATACTTACGTATAAGGCTAGAGTAGGTCTATCTAACAATCGCGTCTGGGCCTCTCAAAGAAGGCGTAGATACAAAAGAAACCCTCCGGCTACCAAATTCTCTAAATGCCCAAGGAACAATTTTGTGCAAAAAAAAATTGACAAGTCCTAGTGTCTCATAATCTATGAAGACAATGACAACAGCTTGTCTCTTATGGCGGCGTTTCTCAAACTATGGCCCGCGGACCATCTGTAGTCCTCGAGGTCTGCTCTTGTGGTCCTTAAAAAAAGACAGAAGACAAAATAAAATTCGAACGAATTGCGTATCACACTATAGCTTAAAATCTCACAGTTTGGAAATAATCACATGGCAATCGAATTTCACTTTTTCTCCCAATACAGACATTTTATGAAATTTATTACCCTACCCGTCTATAGACTTTCCACTCTATTCTCAGCAACAAAAGTGGGATTTAAAGCACTATATACGTGGTGCTTCTCGACATCTTTTCCCTGCACATCTGGCGCCGCGCCTGTAACCCAGCCAGGTACCACCCGAATTCATAACAGAGGACCAAAATACCGAACCTTCATTCAATTTTAAAATATGAGTATACTGGTATTAAAATATGCTACGAGAGTGATAAATTTTCTTTCGAAGGGAACAAGAGTGAGGTGGTCCGCGGAACTGTTCAGACTTTAAAAAGTGGTCCTCACTTCAAAAAAGTTTGAGAAACGCTGTCTTGTGGTAATGAAATATGGATAATGATAAGCAGATAATAGTCTAATTCAACAAGTTTGTAGCAATAAACTACTGTATATTATTAGCAGAAAAGTGTGTATTAAGACAGGACCATAAGGGAGAATAGTAAGGCAATCGACAAGCGGTCTCAGAATCAATGCTTGACAAAGGAAAAAAAACTAAAAAAAGTGAATAACATTAGAAAATGGAATTCTAACGCTTAAAATCCATCGTAAGTAGAAATAAATTTTAGTATTGCAGAGTGTCAATGCCTGGCATACGGAAAACAATGCTAGCCTAGCCATTCACCAATATGTTTCTCCTTACCCAGTTATCATGGGTTGAAGATCATCTTTCGGGTGCGCACGACGTCGTTCCTTCACATAAGACAACACATGACACAATAGTAACAAACATCTCTTACCTTGGATATATTCCAACTCACGATCGTAGTCGCTATGCTGCGTCTTACCTCTTGCCCATGACAAACCTCTTATCTTACCTGCTGACTGACCGCACTTCTAGTGCCTTTGATTGTTAATATCTATACATATATTTTCTAGTCGCTACGCTCTCATCCTCCAATAGTAACGTGCTGCAGTTCCTCTTCAGTAGCATTATCAAGAATTTTACTGAATAACTGACGACCCAGTCAATACTAAATCAACGCCGTGATTCTTTCAGCACCAATGTAACATGAAGGCCACGTTACAGTCCAAGCTTTCATAAAAGAGAACACTTGCAAGATAGCAACGTAGACTCTGCGAAATGAAGCGTCGGTGGCATGAAAATACCTGATTGGATACAGGTCTGTTGTACCGTGAGCTCTTAGAACACAATGAGATGAGAGATCCGCAAGATGCCCATAGTTTTATTAATTTCACTCATACATTTATTCGTCGAGTATCGGACTGGGAGAGATGAAATCTACTCCTAAACCAGTGCAGCTTGCAATTTACATGAACAATACATATACCTGCCCGATGCTATATCGCAGCAGATCGGCCTACTGCTACCGCCAATTTTAAACTTACGGCTAATATCTTCATATCCATGTCTGTATGCAAAGCTTGTCTTTCATCATTAATCCAAAAGGCAGGAGTTCTTGTACTATGAGATTAAACCAATAAAAAAAAAAGGGGGAATCTCCGCTGCGACTCAAAATCAAGTGAAATGGGGTTTCTTTCCCTACCAATAACCAGAGATTAATAATCCTCTCATAGAGTTGTATGTCCGTCTCTTGTTTTGAGAACTGTCTGTGTACTTTTTCGTCGTACTGACCACACTGGCAGGAAGTCAAGCAGATTGTGAATGTCTGGAGTTAGTTCATAAATCTTAATAATGAGAATGAACGGGTAATGGGATCCAATTCTATGAGAAATATGAGAACTCGAGGAAGTGTTAAAAAGGATTAATTCGCGTCGATTGACGAAAACAAAAGTACGAAACTGAGACCAGATTCTACAACGTCTGAAAACTTCAGATCAGAAGTTATCCAAAGAATACGAGATATATATACAGCAGGTTTCTCTTCCTCCATTATGCAGTTTGCAGACGAGCGTGCTTGTACCTCTGAAGGTCAGCCAGTTCGCTCCGCGCTGGCTGGCATGACCTATCGCCCGGCCGGCGTCATGCAGGTGTGCCGCGCTCTCCAAGTATGTGGGTTACAACCAAGTCCGATGAGACCAACAGGTGTTTATTTTATTTCCGTCTACTTGTTTGTTCGTCTGTACGTCAATTTGTTACCTAGGCAACTTGCGAGTCTGTGGAAAGGGCCTGATAAATTCCTGGCGCTATCCGCACCCTCGTATCACTGCAGACAACTGATGATCGGCGTACCACAACGCATACAATCCGCTCATACAGAGAACACAGTTCTAGACCGTAGCCCATGGGATTTGGAGCAATGGTGGAATACCAAATGGGGTGGGAACAGAATTACTCTGTGAAACAGTCTTCACTGTATTACTAAAAGCAAAGTACATGTATTAAGTCTCACGAGATATGGCTGTGAAGCCGTAATACAACGGTCGCACTTCAAAACGTACGACTCCACGTAACGGCACTAGTGATAAGATTAGGACAGGAAAAACATGCGGCTTTGTGTTTTGACGGCGGCTCAGAGCTGCAATATGCTTTCTGTTCTGCGTTCATGGATCACGATATCGTCTACTGCCAGTCGCGTGATATTATTATTATTATTATTATTATTATTATATTAGCTGGGAGGATAATATTAAAATGGATTTGAGGGAAGTGGGATATGATTGTAGAGACTGGATTAATCTTGTTCGGGATAGGGACCGATGGCGAGCATATGTGAGGGAGGCAATGAACCTCCAGGTTTCTTAAAAAAGTTTTATTATTATTATTATTATTATTATTCCTTGTAAGCTATGAAAGTTCTCGACTGCTGAGTTTACAATACAGTAACACAGCAGCCTGTCCTGACAAACAATTTTCCAGTTATACATTTCCAAAATTTGTAGGTCCTCTTTCAGCTTGTCCAAATATCAAAGTCTACGCCTTCTCGGTATGTGTGTGTGTGTTTTTTTTTTTTTTTTTTTTTTTTTTTTTTTACCTAAAGGTGTTTCTGTGAAAATCCATCTTTTCCACTCTATTATTATTACTGTACTTCAGGAAATGGCCCTACGACCCAGTATTGCGAACTGATTATCCCTTGCGCTAGCCCTCGAAATGGGTGCATTCCCAGCCCACACTACACCAAGGTTCGCTGCGTACCAAGGTTTCAAGCAGGAAAAACCCACTCGCCCCTATGCCACCCTGAGTTCGGGAGATGCTTGAGAATTATAATTTGTCCCCGAACGGTCGCGCTCTTGTACGGGTACAGCGAGCTGCACCGTAAACAACCCGAACTGTGGTAATTATGACAATGACATGTGAATAAAGTGTGGCAAAATAAGTCCGAGGTTCAACACTGAAAGTTACGTAAGTACGATTCAACTGGTTGAGGGAAAACCTCGGAAAGAACCCCGAACAGCTAACTTGTCCCACCTGCTCGTTTCACAGTGGAGACATGCTAAACTTACGCCACTATTATTACTATTACTTACTTACAATGACTTTTAAAGAGGTTCATTGCCACCCTCACACAAGCCCGCCATCGGTTCCTATCCTGAGTAAGATTAATTCAATCTCTACCACCATAACACCTCCCTCAAATCCATTTTTATATTATCCTCCCATCTACGTCTCGGTCTCCCCAAAGGTCTTTTTCCCTCCAGCCTCCCAACTAACACACTATATGCATTTCTGGATTCGTCCATATATGTGTTACATGCCTGCTCATCTCCTGGATTTAATATTTCTAATTATACATTCCTAACTATTAATATTATTAATTATGTTGCATTAAGCTAATTTCACTATTCCGTAACTTGTATTTTATTCTTATTTTTCCTTGTTTGAGACGTGGATATAGACAAGAAAAATTAAGAATTGAATACAAGCATGAGATGAAATTCTGAAGAAAAATAAAAAGAATGCACTTTAGACCACACAAATAACGAAATAATAAGAGAAGAATTGAAAGTAAATGCAATAAATGAAGACATAAATCAATATAATTTAAACTACTGCAAAATTTAAACAGGATGGATAACAAAGAACTTCCAAAACAAATCTACAAATACAGAACAGTGGGTAAAAGAGATATAGGCAGACAATACAGAAGATGGAAGGACTGCTGTGAAGTCGAATCAAACAATGATGTCTAAACCATGGAATGAAGATGATTGTTAATTAAGCTATAATGATTTTAACTTGGTTCTGCCATTTGTTTGTAAATAGGTACCTACATAATCAGCTACGACAGAAATTTTCTTACAAATTACATACCGGTACCTTGACAATACTACAAACTATGCCATTTCAGGTATACATGCTAGTAGTAATTTTCAGTTGTGTACAAGGTGATTGTGAAGTTGGTCTTGCTGCAGATTAGGAAGAATGCAAATACTATGGACTGTTTTGAACCGTTCCTTTTTAGCGTGTTGTAATTTAAGTTACTATTATTAATATTATTATTATCATCATCTTGCATCATCACTATCTTCATCGCCATATTTCTTCTGTAGCATCTACTAAGAAGTCTTCTTAGGAGACTGGAAACTTCAAACCAACGATCTTGTCAAAATCGAAATTCATGTTTTGATATTTCATGACTGAGCATGCATTTGCGTTCAACATCAATGGACCTTCAGTTACTGGAATTTGATGCTCAACAATGGCTCCATTCTCCGGACATCTGGCATGGTGGGATTCACCGCTACCTCATCACGTGATGGCTTACAACCAAAGAGAGCGGGGTTCGAT